>NW_026967633.1:165000-220356 GCF_028390025.1 Pseudophryne corroboree | reverse complement strand
TGTGGGAAACTCAACTGCATTATTTGTGGTAGTGGGGGACTGTGTTTGTGCTTTCCTCTGGTCAGCTCTGGTAAAAGTCAGATTTCTTTGTCTCAGATCTTCCTCTAGCCTTGTTCTTCTTTCGAGAGTTCCCTTGTGCTGCCTCAGTTGGATCTCCTTCACTTGACAGGGGGGTGCACGAGCAGCGACCCTCCCCAGCTCTAGCCCAACTCCTATTTACCTGCCAGGTGAGATACTATGATCAGGAAGGTGCTTCTCCCAGGGCAAGGCTCACCCATTGCACTCTGGGTGTGCTGCTCCTGCGATTTCCCCAAATGTGGGACACTTGACGGCATAATTTGTGTTTCCTCTGGTCGGCTCTCATATAATTCAGATCTCTTTGTCTCAGGTCTTTCTCCAGCCTAGTTTGCTGTCTGTTTCCACTTCTCTTTTCTTGAGCCGCTCCCTTCTATGCCCTTGCGCACTATCCTGACCTCTCCCGTCTGCTTACTTTGTGCCTTCCAACGCACAATGCATACTACAGGTAGTGCTGCAGGGCCCACACCCTTTTACATGCTTTACAGAGCAGCTCTGGAGCTGTTACAGTGCCCAGCTGCTGCAAGAAATCATCTTGAATGCTTCAGGGGCTGGGGCATAGCCAACATGAGCCCCACACCGAAGGAGGGTGGAGATGTTTAATGCGAATTAGGGGTCATCCAAGCGCCACAAAAGGACGCCATGCCCTGCACATCCCTTTTTTCTTTTCATATGCAGACGAGGGTTGAAGCCAACTTTGACCCACTGCTTGGATGACATCACCATATGCAAAACCATCTGCTGCAGGCCTTCCCCCAGGAATGCTTGCACTAGTTGTTGCATTTGGTTTGTTGTTTGGGGGTGCTTCAGTATTAGGCAGCCTTCTGCCCTCCCATGTTCATCTGAAAATATGTGTTCTCCCTGCAGTTGTTGTCCCCAGATGAGAGTTCCCTTGTGCTGCCTCAGTTGAATCTCCTTTACTTGACAGAGATGTGCCTGAGCAGCGGCCCTCCCCAGCCCTATCCCAAATCATACTTATTTTGCATAGGAGATACCATGGTCATGAAGATTGTTCTCCCAGGGTGAGGTTCATTCATTGCATTCTGGGTATGCTGACCCCTGTGATTTCCCCAAATGTGGGAAACTCAACTGCATTATTTGTGGTAGTGGGGGACTGTGTTTGTGCTTTCTTCTGGTCAACTCTGGTAAAAATCAGATTTCTTTGTCTCAGATCTTCCTCTAGCCTTGTTCCTCTTTCGAGAGTTCCCTTGTGCTGCCTCAGTTGGATCTCCTTCACTTGACAGGGGGGTACCCGAGCAGCGACCCTTCGCAGCTCTAGCCCAACTCCTACTTACCTGCCAGGTGAGATACTATGATCATGTAGGTGCTTCTCCCAGGGCAAGACTCACCCATTGCACTCTGGGTGTGCTGCCCCTGTGATTTCCCCAAATGTGGGAAACTTGACTGCATAATTTGTGTTTCCCCTGGTCGGCTCTCGTATAATTCAGATCTCTTTGTCTCAGGTCTCTCTCCAGCCTAGTTTGCTGTCTGTTTCCACTTCTCTTTTCTTGAGCCGCTCCCTTCTATGCCCTTGCGCACTATCCTGACTTCTCCCGTCTGCTTACTTTGTGCCTTCCAACACACAATGCAAACTACAGGTAGTGCTGCAGGGCCCACACCCTTTTACTTGCCTCACAGAGCAGCTCTGGAGCTGTTACAGTGCCCAGCTGCTGCAAGAAATCAGCTTGAATGCTTCAGGGGCTGGGGCATTGCCAACATGAGCCCCACACCGAAGGAGGGTGGGGGTGTTTAATGCGAACTAAGGGTCACCCAAGCGCCGCAAAAGGCCGCCATGCCCTGCACGCCCCTTTTCTCTTTTCATATGCAGACGAGGGTTGAAGCCAACTTTGACCCACTGCTTGGATGGCATTACCATATGCAAATCAATCTGCTGCAGGCCTTCCCCCAGGAATGCTTGCACTAGTTGTTGCATTTGGTTTGTTGTTTGGGGGTGCTTCAGTATTAGGCAGCCTTCTGCCCTCCCATGTTCATCTGAAAATATGTGTTCTCCCTGCAGTTGTTGTCCCCAGATGAGAGTTCCCTTGTGCTGCCTCAGTTGAATCTCCTTTACTTGACAGAGATGTGCCTGAGCAGCGGCCCTCCCCAGCCCTATCCCAAATCATACTTATTTTGCATAGTAGATACCATGGTCATGAAGATTGTTCTCCCAGGGTGAGGTTCATTCATTGCATTCTGGGTATGCTGACCCCTGTGATTTCCCCAAATGTGGGAAACTCGACTGCATTATTTGTGGTAGTGGGGGACTGTGTTTGTGCTTTCCTCTGCTCAGCTCTGGTAAAAGTCAGATTTCTTTGTCTCAGATCTTCCTCTAGCCTTGTTCTTCTTTCGAGAGTTCCCTTGTGCTGCCTCAGTTGGATCTCCTTCACTTGACAGGGGGGTGCCCGAGCAGCGACCCTCCCCAGCTCTAGCCCAACTCCTACTTACCTGCCAGGTGAGATACTATGATCAGGAAGGTGCTTCTCCCAGGGCAAGGCTCACCCATTGCACTCTGGGTGTGCCGCTCCTGCGATTTCCCCAAATGTGGGAAACTTGACTGCATAATTTGTGTTTCCCCTGGTCGGCTCTCGTATAATTCAGATCTCTTTGTCTCAGGTCTTTCTCCAGCCTAGTTTGCTGTCTGTTTCCACTTCTCTTTTCTTGAGCCGCTCCCTTCTATGCCCTTGCGCACTATCCTGACCTCTCCCGTCTGCTTACTTTGTGCCTTCCAACGCACAATGCATACTACAGGTAGTGCTGCAGGGCCCACACCCTTTTACATGCTTTACAGAACAGCTCTGGAGCTGTTACAGTGCCCAGCTGCTGCAAGAAATCATCTTGAATGCTTCAGGGGCTGGGGCATAGCCAACATGAGCCCCACACCGAAGGAGGGTGGAGATGTTTAATGTGAATTAGGGGTCATCCAAGCGCCACAAAAGGACGCCATGCCCTGCACATCCCTTTTTTCTTTTCATATGCAGACGAGGGTTGAAGCCAACTTTGACCCACTGCTTGGATGACATCACCATATGCAAATCCATCTGCTGTAGGCCTTCCCCCAGGAATGCTTGTACTAGTTGTTGCATTTGGTTTGTTGTTTGGGGGTGCTTCAGTATTAGGCAGCCTTCTGCCCTCCCATGTTCATCTGAAAATATGTGTTCTCCCAGCAGTTGTTGTCCCCAGATGAGAGTTCCCTTGTGCTGCCTCAGTTGAATCTCCTTTACTTGACAGAGATGTGCCTGAGCAGCGGCCCTCCCCAGCTCTATCCCAAATCATACTTATTTTGCATAGGAGATACCATGGTCATGAAGATTGTTCTCCCAGGGTGAGGTTCATTCATTGCATTCTGGGTATGCTGACTCCTATGATTTCCCCAAATGTGGGAAACTCGACTGCATTATTTGTGGTAGTGGGGGACTGTGTTTGTGCTTTCCTCTGGTCAGCTCTGGTAAAAGTCAGATTTCTTTGTCTCAGATCTTCCTCTAGCCTTGTTCTTCTTTCGAGAGTTCCCTTGTGCTGCCTCAGTTGGATCTCCTTCACTTGACAGGGGGGTGCCCTAGCATCAACCCTCCCCAGCTCAAGCCCAACTCCTACTTACCTGCCAAGTGAGATACTATGATCATGAAGGTGCTTCTCCCAGGGCAAGGCTCACCCATTGCACTCTGGGTGTGCTGCTCCTGCGATTTCCCCAAATGTGGGAAACTTGACTGCATAATTTGTGTTTCCCCTGGTCAGCTCTCGTATAATTCAGATCTGTTTGTCTCAGGTCTCTCTCCAGCCTAGTTTGCTGTCTGTTTCAACTTCTCTTTTCTTGAGCCGCTCCCTTCTATGCCCTTGCGCATTATCTTGACTTCTCCCATCTGCTTACTTTGTGCCTTCCAATGCACAATGCGAACTACAGGTAGTGCTGCAGGGCCCACACCCTTTTACTTGCCTTACAGAGCAGCTCTGTAGCTATTACAGTGCCCAGCTGCTGCAAGTAATCAGCTTGAATGCTTCATGGGCTGGGGCATAGCCAACATGAGCCCCACACCGAAGTAGGGTGGAGGTGTTTAATGCGAACTAGGGGTCATCCAAGCGCCGCAAAAGGCCGCCATGCCCTGCACGCCCCTTTTCTCTTTTCATATGCAGACGAGGGTTGAAGCCAACTTTGACCCACTGCTTGGATGACATCACCATATGCAAATCCATCTGCTGCAGGCCTTCCCCCAGGAATGCTTGTACTAGTTGTTGCATTTGGTTTGTTGTTTGGGGGTGCTTCAGTATTAGGCAGCCTTCTGCCCTCCCATGTTCATCTGAAAATATGTGTTCTCCCTGCAGTTGTTGTCCCCAGATGAGAGTTCCCTTGTGCTGCCTCAGTTGAATCTCCTTTACTTGACAGAGATGTGCCTGAGCAGCGGCCCTCCCCAGCCCTATCCCAAATCATACATATTTTGCATAGGAGATACCATGGTCATGAAGATTGTTCTCCCAGGGTGAGGTTCATTCATTGCATTCTGGGTATGCTGACCCCTGTGATTTCCCCAAATGTGGGAAACTCGACTGCATTATTTGTGGTAGTGGGTGACTGTGTTTGTGCTTTCCTCTGGTCAGCTCTGGTAAAAGCCAGATTTCTGTGTCTCAGATCTTCCTCTAGCCTTGTTCTTCTTTCGAGAGTTCTCTTGTGCTGCCTCAGTTGGATCTCCTTCACTTGACAGGGGGGTGCCCGAGCAGCGACCCTCCTCAGCTCTTGCCCAACTCCTACTTACCTGCCAGGTGAGATACTATGATCATGAAGGTGCTTCTCCCAGGGCAAGGCTCACCCATTGCACTCTGTGTGTGCTGCTCCAGCGATTTCCCCAAATGTGGGAAACTCGACTGCATAATTTGTGTTTCCCCTGGTCGGCTCTCGTATAATTCAGATCTCTTTGTCTCAGGTCTCTCTCCAGCCTAGTTTGCTGTCTGTTTCCACTTCTCTTTTCTTGAGCCGCTCCTTTCTATGCCCTTGCGCACTATCCTGACTTCTCCCGTCTGCTTACTTTGTGCCTTCCAACGCACAATGCGAACTACAGGTAGTGCTGCAGGGCCCACACCCTTTTAGTTGCCTTACAGAGCAGCTCTGGAGCTGTTACAGTGCCCAGCTGCTGCAAGAAATCAGCTTGAATGTTCTTCGTTGATTGATGGAAGAAACATCTAACAAAAACTCTCCAGATTATTGACTTTTTAAAGTTTTTCTAGGAAACGTTCTAGATGAATGCTTATTAGCGTTTGTCAGAATGTACGTTTGCAAAGTGTCACTGTGGCGCAATCAGTTAGCGTGTTCGGTTATTATCCAAAAGGTTGGTGGTTCAATCCCACCCAGGGACGTAATTTACCTTGTTATCAGATTTTGGTGATCTTTAAGTAGACAAGTCAAAATTTCAAACCCCCTCTTGTGGTGTAGGGTACCTGGCCTTCTCTGATGTAATCAGAGTTAGATTTGATTAAGTGATTTTATAAAAAAAAACAGCTAGGAAGCACAATTTAGCAGTGGGTTGCAGAGAAAAAGAAATATGCTGGCAAAAAAATCCAATTGAGTGATTAAACAGCTCTTCATTTTCTGGCTTTATTTTTATGCTAACAAATTTGTTCTCTGAAAAGTGTCCACAAAGCCAAGTATCTGATTAACACCTTTGTAGGGATGGTTTTTCACCTATTACTAAATTAAACTTGCTTCATTGGAAAGGCAGCAAGATGCATCGTCATTTCAATATCTACTGAAATAATACAGGTTGACACCAGGAAACATTAACGCCACTGCATCCTTGCTGCTTTCTCATGTGGAAGTCTGTTTAATGTGAAAGCAAGGTGATATCTAATTAGCATACAGGTAAGGAATTAAGAAAATCTTTATTTAAGGGTGAAGATGTTTCTCACAAAATCGTTGCCCCAATGCATCATTGAAATTCAAGCTGGAAAGATGATTTTAATATATCACTTGTACATTTTGTATTGCTCTTCTGGTGACAATGTAGTTTGTTTTTGTCAATTACCATTTTAATAATAGGGTAAAGAAAATTAAGTGGATTTTTGAAAGAAAACAATACTGTCAATATACTATTAAACAAATTAAAATGGTAAAAGTTATTGTACTTTAAGTAAAAATAAAAGAGCTAAAATATCAATCCCAATTTTGGATTACTTTAATTAAAAAAAATGCATATAGCAGAGAGTAGTTTCAATCTGCCTACCTCTGGGTTATCGGCCCAGCATGCTTCCATTGCAGTACTCTGCTGCACATGTAAGTGCAAGAGATCCTGAAGCACTCACTCATCATGGGAAAGTACCAATGTGTTTCTTCGTTGGTTGATGGAAGAAACATCTTACAAAAACTCTCCAGATTATTGACTTTTTAAAGTTTTTCTAGGAAACGTTCTAGATGAATGCTTATTAGCCTTTGTCAGTATGAACTTTTTGCAAAGTGTCTCTGTGGCGCAATTGGTTAGTGTGTACGGCTATTAACCAAAAGGTTGGTGGTTAAATCCTACCCAGGGACGTAATTGACCTTGTGATCAGATTTTGGTGATATTTAAGTAGACAAGTCAAAATTTCAAACCCCCTCTTATTGTGTAGGGTACCTAGCCTTCTCTGATGTAATCAGAGTTAGATTTGATTCAGTGATTTTATAAAAACAGCTAGGAAGCACAATTTATCAGTGGGTTGCAGAGAAAAAGAAATATGCTGGCAAAAAAATCCAATTGAGTGATTAAACAGCTCTTCATTTTCTGGCTTTATTTTTATGCTAACAAATTTGTTCTCTGAAAAGTGTCCACAAAGCCAAGTCTCTGATTAACACCTTTGTAGGGATGGTTTTTCACCTATTACTAAATTAAACTTGCTTCATTGGAAAGGCAGCAAGATGCATCCTCATTTCAATGTCTACTGAAATAATACAGGTTGACACCAGGAAACATTAACGCCACTGCATCCTTGCTGCTTTCTCATGTGGAAGTCTGTTTAATGTGAAAACAAGGTGATATCTAATTAGCACACAGGTAAGGAATTAAGAAAATCTTTATTTAAGGGTGAAGATGTTTCTCACAAAATCGTTGCCCCAATGCATCATTGAAATTCAAGCTGGAAAGATGATTTTAATATATCACTTGTACATTTTGTATTGCTCTTCTGGTGACAATGTAGTTTGTTTTTGTCAATTACCATTTTAATAATAGGGTAAAGAAAATTTAGTGGATTTTTGAAAGAAAACAATACTGTCAATATACTATTAAAACAAATTAAAATGGTAAAAGTTATTGTACTTTAAGTAAAAATAAAAGAACAAAAATATCAATCCCAGTTTTGGATTACTTTAATTAACAAAAAAAAATGCATATAGCAAAGGATAGTTTCAATCTGCCTACCTCTGGGTTATGGGCCCAGCATGCTTCCATTGCAGTACTCTGCTGCACATGTAAGTGCAAGAGATCCTGAAGCACTCACTCATCATGGGAAAGTACCAATGTGTTTCTTCGTTGGTTGATGGAAGAAACATCTTACAAAAACTCTCCAGATTATTGACTTTTTAAAGTTTTTCTAGGAAACGTTCTAGATGAATGCTTATTAGCCTTTGTCAGTATGTACTTTTGCAAAGTGTCTCTGTGGTGCAATTGGTTAGTGTGTAAGGCTGTTAACCAAAAGGTTGGTGGTTCAATCCCACCCAGGAATGTAATTGACCTTGTGATCAGATTTTGGTGATATTTAAGTAGACAAGTCAAAATTTCAAACCCCCTCTTATTGTGTAGGGTACCTGGCCTTCTCTGATGTAATCAGAGTTAGATTTGATTCAGTGATTTTATAAAAAACAGCTAGGAAGCACAATTTAGCAGTGGGTTGCAGATAAAAAAAATATGCTGGCAAAAAAATACAATTGAGTGATTAAACAGCTCTTCATTTTCTGGCTTTATTTTTATGCTAACAAATTTGTTCTCTGAAATGTGTCCACAAAGCCAAGTCTCTGATTAACACCTTTGTAGGGATGGTTTTTCACCTATTACTAAATTAAACTTGCTTCATTGGAAAGGCAGCAAGATGCATCCTCATTTCAATGTCTACTGAAATAATACAAGTTGACACCAGGAAACATTAACGCCACTGCATCCTTGCTGCTTTCTCATGTGGAAGTCTGTTTAATGCGAAAACAAGGTGATATCTAATTAGCACACAGGTAAGGAATGAAGAAAATCTTTATTTAAGGGTGAAGATGTTTCTCACAAAATCGTTGCCCCAATGCATCATTGAAATTCAAGCTGGAAAGATGATTTTAATATATCACTTGTACATTTTGTATTGCTCTTCTGGTGACAATGTAGTTTGTTTTTGTCAATTACCATTTTAATAATAGGGTAAAGAAAATTAAGTGGATTTTTGAAAGAAAACAATACTGTCAATATACTATTAAAACAAATTAAAATGGTAAAAGTTATTGTACTTTAAGTAAAAATAAAAGAGCCAAAATATCAATCCCAGTTTTGGATTACTTTAATAAAAAAAAAAAAAGCATACAGCAGAGGATAGTTTCAATCTGCCTACCTCTGGGTTATGAGCCCAGCATGCTTCCATTGCTGTACTCTGCTGCACATGTAAGTGCAAGAGATCCTGAAGCACTCACTCATCATGGGAAAGTACCAATGTGTTTCTTCGTTGGTTGATGGTAGAAACATCTTACAAAAACTCTCCAGATTATTGACTTTTTAAAGTTTTTCTAGGAAACGTTTTAGATGAATGCTTATTAGCATTTGTCAGTATGCCCTTTCGCAAAGTGTCTCTGTGGCGCAATCAGTTAGTGTGTACGGCTATTAACTAAAAGGTTGGTGGTTCAATCCCACCCAGGGATGTAATTGATCTTGTTATCAGATTTTGGTGATCTTTAAGTAGACAAGTCAAAATTTCAAACCCCCTCTTATGGTGTAGGGTACCTGGCCTTCTCTGATGTAATCAGAGTTAGATTTGATTCATTGATTTTATAAAAACAGCTAGGAAGCACAATTTAGCAGTGGTTTGCAGAGAAAAAAAATATGCTGGCAGAAAAATCCAATTGAGTGATTAAACAGCTCTTCATTTTCTGGCTTTATTTTTATGCTAACAAATTTGTTCTCTGAAAAGTGTCCACAAAGCAAAGTCTCTGATTAACACCTTTGTAAGGATGGTTTTTCACCTATTACTAAATTAAACTTGCTTCATTGGAAAGGCAGCAAGATGCATCCTCATTTCAATGTCTACTGAAATAATACAAGTTGACACCAGGAAACATTAACGCCACTGCATCCTTGCTGCTTTCTCATGTGGAAGTCTGTTTAATGCGAAAACAAGGTGATATCTAATTATCACACAGGTAAGGAATTAAGAAAATCTTTATTTAAGGGTGAAGATGTTTCTCACAAAATCGTTGCCCCAATGCATCATTGAAATTCAAGCTGGAAAGATGATTTTAATATATCACTTGTACATTTTGTATTGCTCTTCTGGTGACAATGTAGTTTGTTTTTGTCAATTACCATTTTAATAATAGGGTAAAGAAAATTAAGTGGATTTTTGAAAGAAAACAATACTGTCAATATACTATTAAAACAAATTAAAATGGTAAAAGTTATTGTACTTTAAGTAAAAATAAAAGAGCCAAAATATCAATCCCAGTTTTGGATTACTTTAATTAACAAAAAAAAAGCATATAGCAAAGGATAGTTTCAATCTGCCTACCTCTGGGTTATGGGCCCAGCATGCTTCCATTGCTGTACTCTGCTGCACATGTAAGTGCAAGAGATCCTGAAGCACTCACTCATCATGGGAAAGTACCAATGTGTTTCTTCGTTGGTTGATGGAAGAAACATCTTACAAAAACTCTCCAGATTATTGACTTTTTAAAGTTTTTCTAGGAAACGTTCTAGATGAATGCTTATTAGCCTTTGTCAGTATTTACTTCTGCAAAGTGTCTCTGTGGCGCAATCAGTTAGTGTGTACGGCTACTAACCAAAAGGTTGGTGGTTCAATCACACCCAGGGACGTAATTGACCTTGTGATCAGATTTTGGTGATCTTTAAGTAGACAAGTCAAAATTTCAAACCCCCTGTTATGGTGTAGGGTACCTGGCCTTCTCTGATGTAATCAGAGTTAGATTTGATTCAGTGATTTTATAAAAAAAACAGCTAGGAAGCACAATTTAGCAGTGGGTTGCAGATAAAAAAATATGCTGGCAAAAAAATACAATTGAGTGATTAAACAGCTCTTCATTTTCTGGCTTTATTTTTATGCTAACAAATTTGTTCTCTGAAATGTGTCCACAAAGCCAAGTCTCTGATTAACACCTTTGTAGGGATGGTTTTTCACCTATTACTAAATTAAACTTGCTTCATTGGAAAGGCAACAAGATGCATCCTCATTTCAATGTCTACTGAAATAATACAGGTTGACACCAGGAAACATTAACGCCACTGCATCCTTGCTGCTTTCTCATGTGGAAGTCTGTTTAATGTGAAAACAAGGTGATATCTAATTATCACACAGGTAAGGAATTAAGAAAATCTTTATTTAAGGGTGAAGATGTTTCTCACAAAATCGTTGCCCCAATGCATCATTGAAATTCAAGCTGGAAAGATGATTTTAATATATCACTTGTACATTTTGTATTGCTCTTCTGGTGACAATGTAGTTTGTTTTTGTCAATTACCATTTTAATAATAGGGTAAAGAAAATTAAGTGGATTTTTAAAAGAAAACAATACTGTCAATATACTATCAAAACAAATTAAAATGGTAAAAGTTATTGTACTTTAAGTAAAAATAAAAGAGCCAAAATATCAATCCCAGTTTTGGATTACTTTAATTAACAAAAAAAAAATGCATATAGCAAAGGATAGTTTCAATCTGCCTACCTCTGGGTTATGGGCCCAGCATGCTTCCATTGCAGTACTCTGCTGCACATGTAAGTGCAAGAGATCCTGAAGCACTCACTCATCATGGGAAAGTACCAATGTGTTTCTTTGTTGGTTGATGGAAGAAACATCTTACAAAAACTCTCCAGATTATTGACTTTTTAAAGTTTTTTTAGGAAACGTTCTAGATGAATGCTTATTAGCCTTTGTCAGTATGTACTTTTGCAAAGTGTCTCTGTGGCGCAATTGGTTAGTGTGTAAGGCTATTAACCAAAAGGTTGGTGGTTCAATCCCACCCAGGGACGTAATTGACCTTGTGATCAGATTTTGGTGATATTTAAGTAGACAAGTCAAAATTTCAAACCCCCTCTTATTGTGTAGGGTACCTGGCCTTCTCTGATGTTATCAGAGTTAGATTTGATTCAGTGATTTTATAAAAAAACAGCTAGGAAGCACAATTTAGCAGTGGGTTGCAGAGAAAAAAAATATGCTGGCAAAAAAATCCAATTGAGTGATTAAACAGCTCTTCATTTTCTGGTTTATTTTTATGCTAACAAATTTGTTCTCTGAAAAGTGTCCACAAAGCCAAGTCTCTGATTAACACCTTTGTAGGGATGGTTTTTCACCTATTACTAAATTAAACTTGCTTCATTGGAAAGGCAGCAAGATGCATCCTCATTTCAATGTCTACTGAAATAATACAGGTTGACACCAGGAAACATTAACGCCACTGCATCCTTGCTGCTTTCTCATGTGGAAGTCTGTTTAATGTGAAAACAAGGTGATATCTAATTAGCACACAGGTAAGGAATTAAGAAAATCTTTATTTAAGGGTGAAGATGTTTCTCACAAAATCGTTGCCCCAATGCATCATTGAAATTCAAGCTGGAAAGATGATTTTAATATATCACTTGTACATTTTGTATTGCTCTTCTGGTGACAATGTAGTTTGTTTTTGTCAATTACCATTTTAATAATAGGGTAAAGAAAATTAAGTGGATTTTTGAAAGAAAACAATACTGTCAATATACTATTAAAACAAATTAAAATGGTAAAAGTTATTGTACTTTAAGTAAAAATAAAAGAGCAAAAATATCAATCCCAGTTTTGGATTACTTTAATTAACAAAAAAAATGCATATAGCAAAGAATAGTTTCAATCTGCCTATCTCTGGGTTATGGGCCCAGCATGCTTCCATTGCAGTACTCTGCTGCACATGTAAGTGCAAGAGATCCTGAAGCACTCACTCATCATGGGAAAGTACCAATGTGTTTCTTCATTGGTTGATGGAAGAAACATCTTACAAAAACTCTCCAGATTATTGACTTTTTAAAGTTTTTCTAGGAAACGTTCTTGATGAATGCTTATTAGCCTTTGTCAGTATGTACTTTTTGCAAAGTGTCTCTGTGGTGCAATTGGTTAGTGTGTAAGGCTATTAACCAAAAGGTTGGTGGTTCAATCCCACCCAGGAACGTAATTGACCTTGTGATCAGATTTTGGTGATATTTAAGTAGACAAGTCAAAATTTCAAACCCCCTCTTATTGTGTAAGCTACCTGGCCTTCTCTGATGTAATCAGAGTTAGATTTGATTCAGTGATTTTATAAAAAACAGCTAGGAAGCACAATTTAGCAGTGGGTTACAGAGAAAAAAAATATGCTGGCAGAAAAATCCAATTGAGTGATTAAACAGCTCTTCATTTTCTGGCTTTATTTTTAAGCTAACAAATTTGTTCTCTGAAAAGTGTCCACAAAGCCAAGTCTCTGATTAACACCTTTGTAAGGATGGTTTTTCACCTATTACTAAATTAAACTTGCTTCATTGGAAAGGCAGCAAGATGCATCCTCATTTCAATGTCTACTGAAATAATACAGGTTGACACCAGGAAACATTAACGCCACTGCATCCTTGCTGCTTTCTCATGTGGAAGTCTGTTTAATGTGAAAACAAGGTGATATCTAATTAGCACACAGGTAAGGAATTAAGAAAATCTTTATTTAAGGGTGAAGATGTTTCTCACAAAATCGTTGCCCCAATGCATCATTGAAATTCAAGCTGGAAAGATGATTTTAATATATCACTTGTACATTTTGTATTGCTCTTCTGGTGACAATGTAGTTTGTTTTTGTCAATTACCATTTTAATAATAGGGTAAAGAAAATTAAGTGGATTTTTGAAAGAAAACAATACTGTCAATATACTATTAAAACAAATTAAAATGGTAAAAGTTATTGTACTTTAAGTAAAAATAAAAGAGCCAAAATATCAATCCCAGTTTTGGATTACTTTAATTAACAAAAAAAAAGCATATAGCAAAGGATAGTTTCAATCTGCCTACCTCTGGGTTTTGGGCCCAGCATGCTTCCATTGCTGTACTCTGCTGCACATGTAAGTGCAAGAGATCCTGAAGCACTCACTCATCATGGGAAAGTACCAATGTGTTTCTTCGTTGGTTGATGGAAGAAACATCTTACAAAAACTCTCCAGATTATTGACTTTTTAAAGTTTTTCTAGGAAACGTTTTAGATGAATGCTTATTAGCCCTTGTCAGTATATACTTTTGCAATGTGTCTCTGTGGCGCAATTAGTTAGTGTGTACGGCTATTAACCAAAAGGTTGGTGGTTCAATCCCACCCAGGTACGTAATTGACTTTGTTATCAGATTTTGGTGATCTTTAAGTAGACATGTCAAATTTCATACCCCCTGTTATTGTGTAGGGTACCTGGCCTTCTCTGATGTAATCAGAGTTAGATTTGATTCAATGATTTTATAAAAACATCTAGGAAGCACAATTTAGCAGTGGGTTGCAGAGAAAAAAAAATATGCTGGCAAAAAAATCAAATTGCGTGATTAAACAGCTCTTCATTTTCTGGCTTTATTTTTATGCTAACAAATTTGTTCTCTGAAAAGTGTCCACAAAGCCAAGACTCTGATTAACACCTTTGTAGGGATGGTTTTTCACCTATTACTAAATTAAACTTGCTTCATTGGAAAGGCAGCAAGATGCATCCTCATTTCAATGTCTACTGAAATAATACAGGTTGAAACCAGGAAACATTAACGCCACTGCATCCTTGCTGCTTTCTCATGTGGAAGTCTGTTTAATGTGAAAACAAGGTGATATCTAATTAGCACACAGGTAAGGAATTACGAAAATCTTTATTTAAGGGTGAAGATGTTTCTCACAAAATTGTTGCCCCAATGCATCATTGAAATTCAAGCTGGAAAGATGATTTTAATATATCACTTGTACATTTTGTATTGCTCTTCTGGTGACAATGTAGTTTTTTTTGTCAATTACCATTTTAATAATAGGGTAAAGAAAATTAAGTGGATTTTTGAAAGAAAACTATACTGTCAATAAACTATTAAAACAAATTAAAATGGTAAAAGTTATTGTACTTTAAGTAAAAATAAAAGAGCAAAAATATCAATCCCAGTTTTGATTACTTAAATTAACAAAAAAAATGCATATAGCAAAGGATAGTTTCAATCTGCCTACCTCTGGGTTATGGGTCCAGCATGCTTCCATTGCAGTACTCTGCTGCACATGTAAGTGCAAGAGATCCAGAAGCACTCACTCATCATGGGAAAGTACCAATGTGTTTATTCGTTGGTTGATGGAAGAAACATCTTACAAAAACTCTCCAGATTATTTATTTTTTAATGTTTTTCTAGGAAACGTTCTAGATGTATGCTTATTAGCCTTTGTCAGTATGTACTTTTTGCAAAGTGTCTCTGTGGCGCGATCGGTTAGTGTGTTCGACTATTAACCAAAAGGTTGGTGGTTCAATCCCACCCAGGGACGTAATTGACCTTGTGATCAGATTTTGGTGATATTTAAGTAGACAAGTCAAAATTTCAAACCCCCTCTTATTGTGTAGGGTACCTGGCCTTCTCTGATGTAATCAGAGTTAGATTTGATTCAGTGATTTTATAAAAAACAGCTAGGAAGCACAATTTAGCAGTGGGTTGCAGAGAAAAAAAATATGCTGGCAAAAAAAATCCAATTGAGTGATTAAACAGCTCTTCATTTTCTGGCTTTATTTTTATGCTAACAAATTTGTTCTCTGAAAAGTGTCCACAAAGCCAAGTCTCTGATTAACACCTTTGTAGGGATGGTTTTTCACCTATTACTAAATTAAACTTGCTTCATTGGAAAGGCAGCAAGATGCATCCTCATTTCAATGTCTACTGAAATAATACAAGTTGACACCAGGAAACATTAACGCCACTGCATCCTTGCTGCTTTCTCATGTGGAAGTCTGTTTAATGCGAAAACAAGGTGATATCTAATTATCACACAGGTAAGGAATTAAGAAAATCTTTATTTAAGGGTGAAGATGTTTCTCACAAAATCGTTGCCCCAATGCATCATTGAAATTCAAGCTGGAAAGATGATTTTAATATATCACTTGTACATTTTGTATTGCTCTTCTGGTGACAATGTAGTTTGTTTTTGTCAATTACCATTTTAATAATAGGGTAAAGAAAATTAAGTGGATTTTTGAAAGAAAACAATACTGTCAATATACTATTAAAACAAATTAAAATGGTAAAAGTTATTGTACTTTAAGTAAAAATAAAAGAGCCAAAATATCAATCCCAGTTTTGGATTACTTTAATTAACAAAAAAAAAGCATATAGCAAAGGATAGTTTCAATCTGCCTACCTCTGGGTTATGGGCCCAGCATGCTTCCATTGCTGTACTCTGCTGCACATGTAAGTGCAAGAGATCCTGAAGCACTCACTCATCATGGGAAAGTACCAATGTGTTTCTTCGTTGGTTGATGGAAGAAACATCTTACAAAAACTCTCCAGATTATTGACTTTTTAAAGTTTTTCTAGGAAACGTTTTAGATGAATGCTTATTAGCCTTTGTCAGTATGCCCTTTCGCAAAGTGTCTTTGTGGCGCAATCAGTTAGTGTGTATGGCTATTAACTAAAAGGTTGGTGGTTCAATCCCACCCAGGGATGTAATTGATCTTGTTATCAGATTTTGGTGATCTTTAAGTAGACAAGTCAAAATTTCAAACCCCCTCTTATGGTGTAGGGTACCTGGCCTTCTCTGATGTAATCAGAGTTAGATTTGATTCATTGATTTTATAAAAACAGCTAGGAAGCACAATTTAGCAGTGGTTTGCAGAGAAAAAAAATATGCTGGCAGAAAAATCCAATTGAGTGATTAAACAGCTCTTCATTTTCTTGCTTTATTTTTATGCTAACAAATTTGTTCTCTGAAAAGTGTCCACAAAGCCAAGTCTCTGATTAACACCTTTGTAAGGATGGTTTTTCACCTATTACTAAATTAAACTTGCTTCATTGGAAAGGCAGCAAGATGCATCCTCATTTCAATGTCTACTGAAATAATACAAGTTGACACCAGGAAACATTAACGCCACTGCATCCTTGCTGCTTTCTCATGTGGAAGTCTGTGTAATGCGAAAACAAGGTGATATCTAATTATCACACAGGTAAGGAATTAAGAAAATCTTTATTTAAGGGTGAAGATGTTTCTCACAAAATCGTTGCCCCAATGCATCATTGAAATTCAAGCTGGAAAGATGATTTTAATATATCACTTGTACATTTTGTATTGCTCTTCTGGTGACAATGTAGTTTGTTTTTGTCAATTACCATTTTAATAATAGGGTAAAGAAAATTAAGTGGATTTTTGAAAGAAAACAATACTGTCAATATACTATTAAAACAAATTAAAATGGTAAAAGTTATTGTACTTTAAGTAAAAATAAAAGAGCCAAAATATCAATCCCAGTTTTGGATTACTTTAATTAACAAAAAAAAAAGCATATAGCAAAGGATAGTTTCAATCTGCCTACCTCTGGGTTATGGGCCCAGCATGCTTCCATTGCTGTACTCTGCTGCACATGTAAGTGCAAGAGATCCTGAAGCACTCACTCATCATGGGAAAGTACCAATGTGTTTCTTCGTTGGTTGATGGAAGAAACATCTTACAAAAACTCTCCAGATTATTGACTTTTTAAAGTTTTTCTAGGAAACGTTTTAGATGAATGCTTATTAGCCCTTGTCAGTATATACTTTTGCAATGTGTCTCTGTGGCGCAATTAGTTAGTGTGTACGGCTATTAACCAAAAGGTTGGTGGTTCAATCCCACCCAGGTACGTAATTGACCTTGTTATCAGATTTTGGTGATCTTTAAGTAGACAAGTCAAAATTTCAAACCCCCTGTAATGGTGTAGGGTACCTGGCCTTCTCTGATGTAATCAGAGTTAGATTTGATTCAGTGATTTTATAAAAACAGCTAGGAAGCACAATTTAGCAGTGGGTTGCAGAGAAAAAGAAATATGCTGGCAGAAAAATCCAATTGAGTGATTAAACAGCTCTTCATTTTCTGGCTTTATTTTTATGCTAACAAATTTGTTCTCTGAAAAGTGTCCACAAAGCAAAGTCTCTGATTAACACCTTTGTAGGGATGGTTTTTCACCTATTACTAAATTAAACTTGCTTCATTGGAAAGGCAGCAAGATGCATCCTCATTTCAATGTCTACTGAAATAATACAGGTTGACACCAGGAAACATTAACGCCACTGCATCCTTGCTGCTTTCTCATGTGGAAGTCTGTTTAATGTGAAAACAAGGTGATATCTAATTAGCACACAGGTAAGGAATTAAGAAAATCTTTATTTAAGGGTGAAGATGTTTCTCACAAAATCGTTGCCCCAATGCATCATTGAAATTCAAGCTGGAAAGATGATTTTAATATATCACTTGTACATTTTGTATTGCTCTTCTGGTGACAATGTAGTTTGTTTTTGTCAATTACCATTTTAATAATAGGGTAAAGAAAATGAAGTGGATTTTTGAAAGAAAACAATACTGTCAATATACTATTAAAACAAATTAAAATGGTAAAAGTTATTGTACTTTAAGTAAAAATAAAAGAGCCAAAATATCAATCCCAGTTTTGGATTACTTTAATTAACAAAAAAAATGCATATAGCAGAGGATAGTTTCAATCTGCCTACCTCTGGGTTATGGGCCCAGCATGCTTCCATTGCTGTACTCTGCTGCACATGTTAGTGCAAGAGATCCTGAAGCACTCACTCATCATGGGAAAGTACCAATGTGTTTCTTCGTTGGTTGATAGAAGAAACATCTTACAAAAACTCTCCAGATTATTGACTTTTTTAAGTTTTTCTAGGAAACGTTTTAGATGAATGCTTATTAGCATTTGTCAGTATGTACTTTCGCAAAGTGTCTCTGTGGCGCAATCAGTTAGTGTGTACGGCTATTAACCAAAAGGTTGGTGGTTCAATCCCACCCAGGGACGTAATTGACCTTGTTATCAGATTTTGGTGATCTTTAAGTAGACAAGTCAAATTTCATACCCCCTGTTATTGTGTAGGGTACCTGGCCTTCTCTGATGTAATCAGAGTTAGATTTGATTCAATGATTTTATAAAAACATCTAGGAAGCACAATTTAGCAGTTGGTTGCAGAGAAAAAGAAATATGCTGGCAAAAAAATCAAATTGCGTGATTAAACAGCTCTTCATTTTCTGGCTTTATTTTTATGCTAACAAATTTGTTCTCTGAAAAGTGTCCACAAAGCCAAGTCTCTGATTAACACCTTTGTAGGGATGGTTTTTCACCTATTACTAAATTAAACTTGCTTCATTGGAAAAGCAGCAAGATGCATCCTCATTTTAATGTCTACTGAAATAATACAGGTTGAAACCAGGAAACATTAACGCCACTGCATCCTTGCTGCTTTCTCATGTGGAAGTCTGTTTAATGTGAAAACAAGGTGATATCTAATTAGCACACAGGTAAGGAATTACGAAAATCTTTATTTAAGGGTGAAGATGTTTCTCACAAAATTGTTGCCCCAATGCATCATTGAAATTCAAGCTGGAAAGATGATTTTAATATATCACTTGTACATTTTGTATTGCTCTTCTGGTGACAATGTAGTTTTTTTTTGTCAATTACCATTTTAATAATAGGGTAAAGAAAATTAAGTGGATTTTTGAAAGAAAACTATACTGTCAATATACTATTAAAACAAATTAAAATGGTAAAAGTTATTGTACTTTAAGTAAAAATAAAAGAGCAAAAATATCAATCCCAGTTTTGATTACTTAAATTAACAAAAAAAAATGCATATAGCAAAGGATAGTTTCAATCTGCCTACCTCTGGGTTATGGGTCCAGCATGCTTCCATTGCAGTACTCTGCTGCACATGTAAGTGCAAGAGATCCTGAAGCACTCACTCATCATGGGAAAGTACCAATGTGTTAATTCGTTGGTTGATGGAAGAAACATCTTACAAAAACTCTCCAGATTATTGATTTTTTAATGTTTTTCTAGGAAACGTTCTAGATGTATGCTTATTAGCCTTTGTCAGTATGTACATTTTGCAAAGTGTCTCTGTGGCGCAATCGGTAAGTGTGCTCGACTATTAACCAAAAGGTTGGTGGTTCAATCCCACCCAGGGACGTAATTGACCTTGTGATCAGATTTTGGTGATATTTAAGTAGACAAGTCAAAATTTCAAACCCCCTCTTATTGTGTAGGGTACCTGGCCTTCTCTGATGTAATCAGAGTTAGATTTGATTCAGTGATTTTATAAAAAACAGCTAGGAAGCACAATTTAGCAGTGGGTTGCAGAGAAAAAAAATATGCTGGCAGAAAAATCCAATTGAGTGATTAAACAGCTCTTCATTTTCTGGCTTTATTTTTATGCTAACAAATTTGTTCTCTGAAAAGTGTCCATAAAGCAAAGTCTCTGATTAACACCTTTGTAGGGATGGTTTTTCACCTATTACTAAATTAAACTTGCTTCATTGGAAAGGCAGCAAGATGCATCCTCATTTCAATGTCTACTGAAATAATACAAGTTGACACCAGGAAACATTAACGCCACTGCATCCTTGCTGCTTTCTCATGTGGAAGTCTGTTTAATGTGAAAACAAGGTGATATCTAATTATCACACAGGTAAGGAATTAAGAAAATCTTTATTTAAGGGTGAAGATGTTTCTCACAAAATTGTTGACCCAATGCATCATTGAAATTCAAGCTGGAAAGATGAATTTAATATATCACTTGTACATTTTGTATTGCTCTTCTGATGACAATGTAGTTTGTTTTTGTCAATTACCATTTTAATAATAGGGTAAAGAAAATGAAGTGGATTTTTGAAAGAAAACAATACTGTCAATATACTATTAAAACAAATTAAAATGGTAAAAGTTATTGTACTTTAAGTAAAAATAAAAGAGACAAAATATCAATCCCAGTTTTGGATTACTTTAATTAACAAAAAAAAATGCATATAGCAGAGGATAGTTTCAATCTGCCTACCTCTGGGTTATGGGCCCAGCATGCTTCCATTGCTGTACTCTGCTGCACATGTAAGTGCAAGAGATCCTGAAGCACTCACTCATCATGGGAAAGTACCAATGTGTTTCTTCGTTGGTTGATGGAAGAAACATCTTACAAAAACTCTCCAGATTATTGACTTTTTAAAGTTTTTCTAGGAAACGTTTTAGATGAATGCTTATTAGCCCTTGTCAGTATATACTTTTGCAATGTGTCTCTGTGGCGCAATTAGTTAGTGTGTACGGCTATTAACCAAAAGGTTGGTGGTTCAATCCCACCCAGGTACGTAATTGACCTTGTTATCAGATTTTGGTGATCTTTAAGTAGACAAGTCAAAATTTCAAACCCCCTGTTATGGTGTAGGGTACCTGGCCTTCTCTGATGTAATCAGAGTTAGATTTGATTCAGTGATTTTATAAAAACAGCTAGGAAGCACAATTTAGCAGTGGGTTGCAGAGAAAAAGAAATATGCTGGCAGAAAAATCCAATTGAGTGATTAAACAGCTCTTCATTTTCTGGCTTTATTTTTATGCTAACAAATTTGTTCTCTGAAAAGTGTCCACAAAGCAAAGTCTCTGATTAACACCTTTGTAGGGATGGTTTTTCACCTATTACTAAATTAAACTTGCTTCATTGGAAAGGCAGCAAGATGCATCCTCATTTCAATGTCTACTGAAATAATACAGGTTGACACCAGGAAACATTAACGCCACTGCATCCTTGCTGCTTTCTCATGTGGAAGTCTGTTTAATGTGAAAACAAGGTGATATCTAATTAGCACACAGGTAAGGAATTAAGAAAATCTTTATTTAAGGGTGAAGATGTTTCTCACAAAATCGTTGCCCCAATGCATCATTGAAATTCAAGCTGGAAAGATGATTTTAATATATCACTTGTACATTTTGTATTGCTCTTCTGGTGACAATGTAGTTTGTTTTTGTCAATTACCATTTTAATAATAGGGTAAAGAAAATGAAGTGGATTTTTGAAAGAAAACAATACTGTCAATATACTATTAAAACAAATTAAAATGGTAAAAGTTATTGTACTTTAAGTAAAAATAAAAGAGCCAAAATATCAATCCCAGTTTTGGATTACTTTAATTAACAAAAAAAAATGCATATAGCAGAGGATAGTTTCAATCTGCCTACCTCTGGGTTATGGGCCCAGCATGCTTCCATTGCTGTACTCTGCTGCACAGTTTAGTGCAAGAGATCCTGAAGCACTCACTCATCATGGGAAAGTACCAATGTGTTTCTTCGTTGGTTGATAGAAGAAACATCTTACAAAAACTCTCCAGATTATTGACTTTTTTAAGTTTTTCTAGGAAACGTTTTAGATGAATGCTTATTAGCATTTGTCAGTATGTACTTTTGCAAAGTGTCTCTGTGGCGCAATCAGTTAGTGTGTACGGCTATTAACCAAAAGGTTGGTGGTTCAATCCCACCCAGGGACGTAATTGACCTTGTTATCAGATTTTGGTGATCTTTAAGTAGACAAGTCAAATTTCATACCCCCTGTTATTGTGTAGGGTACCTGGCCTTCTCTGATGTAATCAGAGTTAGATTTGATTCAATGATTTTATAAAAACATCTAGGAAGCACAATTTAGCAGTGGGTTGCAGAGAAAAAGAAATATGCTGGCAAAAAAATCAAATTGCGTGATTAAACAGCTCTTCATTTTCTGGCTTTATTTTTATGCTAACAAATTTGTTCTCTGAAAAGTGTCCACAAAGCCAAGTCTCTGATTAACACCTTTGTAGGGATGGTTTTTCACCTATTACTAAATTAAACTTGCTTCATTGGAAAAGCAGCAAGATGCATCCTCATTTCAATGTCTACTGAAATAATACAGGTTGAAACCAGGAAACATTAACGCCACTGCATCCTTGCTGCTTTCTCATGTGGAAGTCTGTTTAATGTGAAAACAAGGTGATATCTAATTAGCACACAGGTAAGGAATTACGAAAATCTTTATTTAAGGGTGAAGATGTTTCTCACAAAATTGTTGCCCCAATGCATCATTGAAATTCAAGCTGGAAAGATGATTTTAATATATCACTTGTACATTTTGTATTGCTCTTCTGGTGACAATGTAGTTTTTTTTGTCAATTACCATTTTAATAATAGGGTAAAGAAAATTAAGTGGATTTTTGAAAGAAAACTATACTGTCAATATACTATTAAAACAAATTAAAATGGTAAAAGTTATTGTACTTTAAGTAAAAATAAAAGAGCAAAAAAATCAATCCCAGTTTTGATTACTTAAATTAACAAAAAAAAATGCATATAGCAAAGGATAGTTTCAATCTGCCTACCTCTGGGTTATGGGTCCAGCATGCTTCCATTGCAGTACTCTGCTGCACATGTAAGTGCAAGAGATCCTGAAGCACTCACTCATCATGGGAAAGTACCAATGTGTTTATTCGTTGGTTGATGGAAGAAACATCTTACAAAAACTCTCCAGATTATTGATTTTTTAATGTTTTTCTAGGAAACGTTCTAGATGTATGCTTATTAGCCTTTGTCAGTATGTACATTTTGCAAAGTGTCTCTGTGGCGCAATCGGTTAGTGTGCTCGACTATTAACCAAAAGGTTGGTGGTTCAATCCCACCCAGGGACGTAATTGACCTTGTGATCAGATTTTGGTGATATTTAAGTAGACAAGTCAAAATTTCAAACCCCCTCTTATTGTGTAGGGTACCTGGCCTTCTCTGATGTAATCAGAGTTAGATTTGATTCAGTGATTTTATAAAAAACAGCTAGGAAGCACAATTTAGCAGTGGGTTGCAGAGAAAAAAAATATGCTGGCAGAAAAATCCAATTGAGTGATTAAACAGCTCTTCATTTTCTGGCTTTATTTTTATGCTAACAAATTTGTTCTCTGAAAAGTGTCCACAAAGCCAAGTCTCTGATTAACACCTTTGTAAGGATGGTTTTTCACCTATTACTAAATTAAACTTGCTTCATTGGAAAGGCAGCAAGATGCATCCTCATTTCAATGTCTACTGAAATAATACAAGTTGACACCAGGAAACATTAACGCCACTGCATCCTTGCTGCTTTCTCATGTGGAAGTCTGTTTAATGTGAAAACAAGGTGATATCTAATTAGCACACAGGTAAGGAATTAAGAAAATCTTTATTTAAGGGTGAAGATGTTTCTCACAAAATTGTTGACCCAATGCATCATTGAAATTCAAGCTGGAAAGATGAATTTAATATATCACTTGTACATTTTGTATTGCTCTTCTGGTGACAATGTAGTTTGTTTTTGTCAATTACCATTTTAATAATAGGGTAAAGAAAATGAAGTGGATTTTTGAAAGAAAACAATACTGTCAATATACTATTAAAACAAATTAAAATGGTAAAAGTTATTGTACTTTAAGTAAAAATAAAAGAGACAAAATATCAATCCCAGTTTTGGATTACTTTAATTAACAAAAAAAAAAAAGCATATAGCAGAGGATAGTTTCAATCTGCCTACCTCTGGGTTATGGGCCCAGCATGCTTCCATTGCAGTACTCTGCTGCACATGTAAGTGCAAGAGATCCTGAAGCACTCACTCATCATGGGAAAGTACCAATGTGTTTCTTCGTTGGTTGATGGAAGAAACATCTTACAAAAACTCTCCAGATTATTGACTTTTTAAAGTTTTGCTAGGAAACGTTTTAGATGAATGCTTAAAAGCCTTTGTCAGTATGGAATTTTGCAAAGTGTCTCTGTGGCGCAATCAGTTAGTATGTACGGCTATTAACCAAAAGGTTGGTGGGTCAATCCCACCCAGGGACCTAATTGACCTTGTTATCAGATTTTGGTGATCTTTAAGTAGACAAGTCAAAATTTCAAACCCCCTGTTATGGTGTTGGGTACCTGGCCTTCTCTGATGTAATCAGAGTTAGATTTGATTCAGTGATTTTATAAAAACAGCTAGGAAGCACAATTTAGCAGTGGGTTGCAGAGAAAAAAAATATGCTGGCAGAAAAATCCAATTGAGTGATTAAACAGCTCTTTATTTTCTTGCTTTATTTTTATGCTAACAAATTTGTTCTCTGAAAAGTGTCCACAAAGCCAAGTCTCTGATTAACACCTTTGTAAGGATGGTTTTTCACCTATTACTAAATTAAACTTGCTTCATTGGAAAGGCAGCAAGATGCATCCTCATTTCAATGTCTACTGAAATAATACAGGTTGACACCAGGAAACATTAACGCCACTGCATCCTTGCTGCTTTCTCATGTGGAAGTCTGTTTAATGTGAAAACAAGGTGATATCTAATTAGCACACAGGTAAGGAATTAAGAAAATCTTTATTTAAGGGTGAAGATGTTTCTCACAAAATCGTTGCCCCAATGCATCATTGAAATTCAAGCTGGAAAGATGATTTTAATATATCACTTGTACATTTTGTATTGCTCTTCTGGTGACAATGTAGTTTGTTTTTGTCAATTACCATTTTAATAAAAGGGTAAAGAAAATTAAGTGGATTTTTGAAAGAAAACTATACTGTCAATATACTATTAAAACAAATTAAAATGGTAAAAGTTATTGTACTTTAAGTAAAAATAAAAGAGCAAAAATATCAATCCCAGTTTTGATTACTTAAATTAACAAAAAAAATGCATATAGCAAAGGATAGTTTCAATCTGCCTACTTCTGGTTTATGGGTCCAGCATGCTTCCATTGCAGTACTCTGCTGCACATGTAAGTGCAAGAGATCCTGAAGCACTTACTCATCATGGGAAAGTACCAATGTGTTTCTTCGTTGGTTGATGGAAGAAAAATCTTACAAAAACTCTCCAGATTATTGACTTTTTAAAGTTTTTCTAGGAAACGTTTTAGATGAATGCTTATTAGCCTTTGTCAGTATAGACTTTTGCAAAGTGTCTCTGTGGCACAATCAGTAAGTATGTACGGCTATTAACCAAAAGGTTGGTGGTTCAATCCCACCCAGGGACCTAATTGACCTTGTTATCAGATTTTGGTGATCTTTACATAGACAAGTCAAAATTTCAAACCCCCTGTTATAGTGTAGGGTACCTGGCCTTCTCTGATGTAATCAGAGTTAGATTTGATTCAGTGATTTTATAAAAACAGCTAGGAAGCACAATTTAGCAGTGGGTTGCAGAGAAAAATAAAAATGCTGGCAAAAAAATCCAATTGAGTGATTAAACAGCTCTTCATTTTCTGGCTTTATTTTTATGCTAACAAATTTGTTCTCTGAAAAGTGTCCACAAAGCCAAGTCTCTGATTAACACCTTTGTAGGGATGGTTTTTCACCTATTACTAAATTAAACTTGCTTCATTGGAAAGGCAGCAAGATGCATCCTCATTTCAATGTCTACTGAAATAATACAAGTTGACACCAGGAAACATTAACGCCACTGCATCCTTGCTGCTTTCTCATGTGGAAGTCTGTTTAATGTGAAAACAAGGTGATATCTAATTAGCACACAGGTAAGGAATTAAGAAAATCTTTATTTAAGGGTGAAGATGTTTCTCACAAAATCGTTGCCCCAATGCATCATTGAAATTCAAGCTGGAAAGATGATTTTAATATATCACTTGTACATTTTGTATTGCTCTTCTGGTGACAATGTAGTTTGTTTTTGTCAATTACCATTTTAATAATAGGGTAAAGAAAATTAAGTGGATTTTTGAAAGAAAACTATACTGTCAATATACTATTAAAACAAATTAAAATGGTAAAAGTTATTGTACTTTAAGTAAAAATAAAAGAGCAAAAATATCAATCCCAGTTTTGATTACTTAAATTAACAAAAAAAATGCATATAGCAAAGGATAGTTTCAATCTGCCTACTTCTGGTTTATGGGTCCAGCATGCTTCCATTGCAGTACTCTGCTGCACATGTAAGTGCAAGAGATCCTGAAGCACTTACTCATCATGGGAAAGTACCAATGTGTTTCTTCGTTGGTTGATGGAAGAAAAATCTTACAAAAACTCTCCAGATTATTGACTTTTTAAAGTTTTTCTAGGAAACGTTTTAGATGAATGCTTATTAGCCTTTGTCAGTATAGACTTTTGCAAAGTGTCTCTGTGGCACAATCAGTAAGTATGTACGGCTATTAACCAAAAGGTTGGTGGTTCAATCCCACCCAGGGACCTAATTGACCTTGTTATCAGATTTTGGTGATCTTTACATAGACAAGTCAAAATTTCAAACCCCCTGTTATAGTGTAGGGTACCTGGCCTTCTCTGATGTAATCAGAGTTAGATTTGATTCAGTGATTTTATAAAAACAGCTAGGAAGCACAATTTAGCAGTGGGTTGCAGAGAAAAATAAAAATGCTGGCAAAAAAATCCAATTGAGTGATTAAACAGCTCTTCATTTTCTGGCTTTATTTTTATGCTAACAAATTTGTTCTCTGAAAAGTGTCCACAAAGCCAAGTCTCTGATTAACACCTTTGTAGGGATGGTTTTTCACCTATTACTAAATTAAACTTGCTTCATTGGAAAGGCAGCAAGATGCATCCTCATTTCAATGTCTACTGAAATAATACAAGTTGACACCAGGAAACATTAACGCCACTGCATCCTTGCTGCTTTCTCATGTGGAAGTCTGTTTAATGTGAAAACAAGGTGATATCTAATTAGCACACAGGTAAGGAATTAAGAAAATCTTTATTTAAGGGTGAAGATGTTTCTCACAAAATCGTTGCCCCAATGCATCATTGAAATTCAAGCTGGAAAGATGATTTTAATATATCACTTGTACATTTTGTATTGCTCTTCTGGTGACAATGTAGTTTGTTTTTGTCAATTACCATTTTAATAATAGGGTAAAGAAAATTAAGTGGATTTTTGAAAGAAAACAATACTGTCAATATACTATTAAAACAAATTAAAATGGTAAAAGTTATTGTACTTTAAGTAAAAATAAAAGAGCCAAAATATCAATCCCAGTTTTGGATTACTTTAATTAACAAAAAAAAAGCATATAGCAAAGGATAGTTTCAATCTGCCTACCTCTGGGTTATGGGCCCAGCATGCTTCCATTGCTGTACTCTGCTGCACATGTAAGTGCAAGAGATCCTGAAGCACTCACTCATCATGGGAAAGTACCAATGTGTTTCTTCGTTGGTTGATGGAAGAAACATCTTACAAAAACTCTCCAGATTATTGACTTTTTAAAGTTTTTCTAGGAAACGTTTTAGATGAATGCTTATTAGCCTTTGTCAGTATGCCCTTTCGCAAAGTGTCTTTGTGGCGCAATCAGTTAGTGTGTATGGCTATTAACTAAAAGGTTGGTGGTTCAATCCCACCCAGGGATGTAATTGATCTTGTTATCAGATTTTGGTGATCTTTAAGTAGACAAGTCAAAATTTCAAACCCCCTCTTATGGTGTAGGGTACCTGGCCTTCTCTGATGTAATCAGAGTTAGATTTGATTCATTGATTTTATAAAAACAGCTAGGAAGCACAATTTAGCAGTGGTTTGCAGAGAAAAAAAATATGCTGGCAGAAAAATCCAATTGAGTGATTAAACAGCTCTTCATTTTCTTGCTTTATTTTTATGCTAACAAATTTGTTCTCTGAAAAGTGTCCACAAAGCCAAGTCTCTGATTAACACCTTTGTAAGGATGGTTTTTCACCTATTACTAAATTAAACTTGCTTCATTGGAAAGGCAGCAAGATGCATCCTCATTTCAATGTCTACTGAAATAATACAAGTTGACACCAGGAAACATTAACGCCACTGCATCCTTGCTGCTTTCTCATGTGGAAGTCTGTGTAATGCGAAAACAAGGTGATATCTAATTATCACACAGGTAAGGAATTAAGAAAATCTTTATTTAAGGGTGAAGATGTTTCTCACAAAATCGTTGCCCCAATGCATCATTGAAATTCAAGCTGGAAAGATGATTTTAATATATCACTTGTACATTTTGTATTGCTCTTCTGGTGACAATGTAGTTTGTTTTTGTCAATTACCATTTTAATAATAGGGTAAAGAAAATTAAGTGGATTTTTGAAAGAAAACAATACTGTCAATATACTATTAAAACAAATTAAAATGGTAAAAGTTATTGTACTTTAAGTAAAAATAAAAGAGCCAAAATATCAATCCCAGTTTTGGATTACTTTAATTAACAAAAAAAAAAGCATATAGCAAAGGATAGTTTCAATCTGCCTACCTCTGGGTTATGGGCCCAGCATGCTTCCATTGCTGTACTCTGCTGCACATGTAAGTGCAAGAGATCCTGAAGCACTCACTCATCATGGGAAAGTACCAATGTGTTTCTTCGTTGGTTGATGGAAGAAACATCTTACAAAAACTCTCCAGATTATTGACTTTTTAAAGTTTTTCTAGGAAACGTTTTAGATGAATGCTTATTAGCCCTTGTCAGTATATACTTTTGCAATGTGTCTCTGTGGCGCAATTAGTTAGTGTGTACGGCTATTAACCAAAAGGTTGGTGGTTCAATCCCACCCAGGTACGTAATTGACCTTGTTATCAGATTTTGGTGATCTTTAAGTAGACAAGTCAAAATTTCAAACCCCCTGTAATGGTGTAGGGTACCTGGCCTTCTCTGATGTAATCAGAGTTAGATTTGATTCAGTGATTTTATAAAAACAGCTAGGAAGCACAATTTAGCAGTGGGTTGCAGAGAAAAAGAAATATGCTGGCAGAAAAATCCAATTGAGTGATTAAACAGCTCTTCATTTTCTGGCTTTATTTTTATGCTAACAAATTTGTTCTCTGAAAAGTGTCCACAAAGCAAAGTCTCTGATTAACACCTTTGTAGGGATGGTTTTTCACCTATTACTAAATTAAACTTGCTTCATTGGAAAGGCAGCAAGATGCATCCTCATTTCAATGTCTACTGAAATAATACAGGTTGACACCAGGAAACATTAACGCCACTGCATCCTTGCTGCTTTCTCATGTGGAAGTCTGTTTAATGTGAAAACAAGGTGATATCTAATTAGCACACAGGTAAGGAATTAAGAAAATCTTTATTTAAGGGTGAAGATGTTTCTCACAAAATCGTTGCCCCAATGCATCATTGAAATTCAAGCTGGAAAGATGATTTTAATATATCACTTGTACATTTTGTATTGCTCTTCTGGTGACAATGTAGTTTGTTTTTGTCAATTACCATTTTAATAATAGGGTAAAGAAAATGAAGTGGATTTTTGAAAGAAAACAATACTGTCAATATACTATTAAAACAAATTAAAATGGTAAAAGTTATTGTACTTTAAGTAAAAATAAAAGAGCCAAAATATCAATCCCAGTTTTGGATTACTTTAATTAACAAAAAAAATGCATATAGCAGAGGATAGTTTCAATCTGCCTACCTCTGGGTTATGGGCCCAGCATGCTTCCATTGCTGTACTCTGCTGCACATGTTAGTGCAAGAGATCCTGAAGCACTCACTCATCATGGGAAAGTACCAATGTGTTTCTTCGTTGGTTGATAGAAGAAACATCTTACAAAAACTCTCCAGATTATTGACTTTTTTAAGTTTTTCTAGGAAACGTTTTAGATGAATGCTTATTAGCATTTGTCAGTATGTACTTTCGCAAAGTGTCTCTGTGGCGCAATCAGTTAGTGTGTACGGCTATTAACCAAAAGGTTGGTGGTTCAATCCCACCCAGGGACGTAATTGACCTTGTTATCAGATTTTGGTGATCTTTAAGTAGACAAGTCAAATTTCATACCCCCTGTTATTGTGTAGGGTACCTGGCCTTCTCTGATGTAATCAGAGTTAGATTTGATTCAATGATTTTATAAAAACATCTAGGAAGCACAATTTAGCAGTTGGTTGCAGAGAAAAAGAAATATGCTGGCAAAAAAATCAAATTGCGTGATTAAACAGCTCTTCATTTTCTGGCTTTATTTTTATGCTAACAAATTTGTTCTCTGAAAAGTGTCCACAAAGCCAAGTCTCTGATTAACACCTTTGTAGGGATGGTTTTTCACCTATTACTAAATTAAACTTGCTTCATTGGAAAAGCAGCAAGATGCATCCTCATTTTAATGTCTACTGAAATAATACAGGTTGAAACCAGGAAACATTAACGCCACTGCATCCTTGCTGCTTTCTCATGTGGAAGTCTGTTTAATGTGAAAACAAGGTGATATCTAATTAGCACACAGGTAAGGAATTACGAAAATCTTTATTTAAGGGTGAAGATGTTTCTCACAAAATTGTTGCCCCAATGCATCATTGAAATTCAAGCTGGAAAGATGATTTTAATATATCACTTGTACATTTTGTATTGCTCTTCTGGTGACAATGTAGTTTTTTTTTGTCAATTACCATTTTAATAATAGGGTAAAGAAAATTAAGTGGATTTTTGAAAGAAAACTATACTGTCAATATACTATTAAAACAAATTAAAATGGTAAAAGTTATTGTACTTTAAGTAAAAATAAAAGAGCAAAAATATCAATCCCAGTTTTGATTACTTAAATTAACAAAAAAAAATGCATATAGCAAAGGATAGTTTCAATCTGCCTACCTCTGGGTTATGGGTCCAGCATGCTTCCATTGCAGTACTCTGCTGCACATGTAAGTGCAAGAGATCCTGAAGCACTCACTCATCATGGGAAAGTACCAATGTGTTAATTCGTTGGTTGATGGAAGAAACATCTTACAAAAACTCTCCAGATTATTGATTTTTTAATGTTTTTCTAGGAAACGTTCTAGATGTATGCTTATTAGCCTTTGTCAGTATGTACATTTTGCAAAGTGTCTCTGTGGCGCAATCGGTAAGTGTGCTCGACTATTAACCAAAAGGTTGGTGGTTCAATCCCACCCAGGGACGTAATTGACCTTGTGATCAGATTTTGGTGATATTTAAGTAGACAAGTCAAAATTTCAAACCCCCTCTTATTGTGTAGGGTACCTGGCCTTCTCTGATGTAATCAGAGTTAGATTTGATTCAGTGATTTTATAAAAAACAGCTAGGAAGCACAATTTAGCAGTGGGTTGCAGAGAAAAAAAATATGCTGGCAGAAAAATCCAATTGAGTGATTAAACAGCTCTTCATTTTCTGGCTTTATTTTTATGCTAACAAATTTGTTCTCTGAAAAGTGTCCATAAAGCAAAGTCTCTGATTAACACCTTTGTAGGGATGGTTTTTCACCTATTACTAAATTAAACTTGCTTCATTGGAAAGGCAGCAAGATGCATCCTCATTTCAATGTCTACTGAAATAATACAAGTTGACACCAGGAAACATTAACGCCACTGCATCCTTGCTGCTTTCTCATGTGGAAGTCTGTTTAATGTGAAAACAAGGTGATATCTAATTATCACACAGGTAAGGAATTAAGAAAATCTTTATTTAAGGGTGAAGATGTTTCTCACAAAATTGTTGACCCAATGCATCATTGAAATTCAAGCTGGAAAGATGAATTTAATATATCACTTGTACATTTTGTATTGCTCTTCTGATGACAATGTAGTTTGTTTTTGTCAATTACCATTTTAATAATAGGGTAAAGAAAATGAAGTGGATTTTTGAAAGAAAACAATACTGTCAATATACTATTAAAACAAATTAAAATGGTAAAAGTTATTGTACTTTAAGTAAAAATAAAAGAGACAAAATATCAATCCCAGTTTTGGATTACTTTAATTAACAAAAAAAAATGCATATAGCAGAGGATAGTTTCAATCTGCCTACCTCTGGGTTATGGGCCCAGCATGCTTCCATTGCTGTACTCTGCTGCACATGTAAGTGCAAGAGATCCTGAAGCACTCACTCATCATGGGAAAGTACCAATGTGTTTCTTCGTTGGTTGATGGAAGAAACATCTTACAAAAACTCTCCAGATTATTGACTTTTTAAAGTTTTTCTAGGAAACGTTTTAGATGAATGCTTATTAGCCCTTGTCAGTATATACTTTTGCAATGTGTCTCTGTGGCGCAATTAGTTAGTGTGTACGGCTATTAACCAAAAGGTTGGTGGTTCAATCCCACCCAGGTACGTAATTGACCTTGTTATCAGATTTTGGTGATCTTTAAGTAGACAAGTCAAAATTTCAAACCCCCTGTTATGGTGTAGGGTACCTGGCCTTCTCTGATGTAATCAGAGTTAGATTTGATTCAGTGATTTTATAAAAACAGCTAGGAAGCACAATTTAGCAGTGGGTTGCAGAGAAAAAGAAATATGCTGGCAGAAAAATCCAATTGAGTGATTAAACAGCTCTTCATTTTCTGGCTTTATTTTTATGCTAACAAATTTGTTCTCTGAAAAGTGTCCACAAAGCAAAGTCTCTGATTAACACCTTTGTAGGGATGGTTTTTCACCTATTACTAAATTAAACTTGCTTCATTGGAAAGGCAGCAAGATGCATCCTCATTTCAATGTCTACTGAAATAATACAGGTTGACACCAGGAAACATTAACGCCACTGCATCCTTGCTGCTTTCTCATGTGGAAGTCTGTTTAATGTGAAAACAAGGTGATATCTAATTAGCACACAGGTAAGGAATTAAGAAAATCTTTATTTAAGGGTGAAGATGTTTCTCACAAAATCGTTGCCCCAATGCATCATTGAAATTCAAGCTGGAAAGATGATTTTAATATATCACTTGTACATTTTGTATTGCTCTTCTGGTGACAATGTAGTTTGTTTTTGTCAATTACCATTTTAATAATAGGGTAAAGAAAATGAAGTGGATTTTTGAAAGAAAACAATACTGTCAATATACTATTAAAACAAATTAAAATGGTAAAAGTTATTGTACTTTAAGTAAAAATAAAAGAGCCAAAATATCAATCCCAGTTTTGGATTACTTTAATTAACAAAAAAAAATGCATATAGCAGAGGATAGTTTCAATCTGCCTACCTCTGGGTTATGGGCCCAGCATGCTTCCATTGCTGTACTCTGCTGCACAGTTTAGTGCAAGAGATCCTGAAGCACTCACTCATCATGGGAAAGTACCAATGTGTTTCTTCGTTGGTTGATAGAAGAAACATCTTACAAAAACTCTCCAGATTATTGACTTTTTTAAGTTTTTCTAGGAAACGTTTTAGATGAATGCTTATTAGCATTTGTCAGTATGTACTTTTGCAAAGTGTCTCTGTGGCGCAATCAGTTAGTGTGTACGGCTATTAACCAAAAGGTTGGTGGTTCAATCCCACCCAGGGACGTAATTGACCTTGTTATCAGATTTTGGTGATCTTTAAGTAGACAAGTCAAATTTCATACCCCCTGTTATTGTGTAGGGTACCTGGCCTTCTCTGATGTAATCAGAGTTAGATTTGATTCAATGATTTTATAAAAACATCTAGGAAGCACAATTTAGCAGTGGGTTGCAGAGAAAAAGAAATATGCTGGCAAAAAAATCAAATTGCGTGATTAAACAGCTCTTCATTTTCTGGCTTTATTTTTATGCTAACAAATTTGTTCTCTGAAAAGTGTCCACAAAGCCAAGTCTCTGATTAACACCTTTGTAGGGATGGTTTTTCACCTATTACTAAATTAAACTTGCTTCATTGGAAAAGCAGCAAGATGCATCCTCATTTCAATGTCTACTGAAATAATACAGGTTGAAACCAGGAAACATTAACGCCACTGCATCCTTGCTGCTTTCTCATGTGGAAGTCTGTTTAATGTGAAAACAAGGTGATATCTAATTAGCACACAGGTAAGGAATTACGAAAATCTTTATTTAAGGGTGAAGATGTTTCTCACAAAATTGTTGCCCCAATGCATCATTGAAATTCAAGCTGGAAAGATGATTTTAATATATCACTTGTACATTTTGTATTGCTCTTCTGGTGACAATGTAGTTTTTTTTGTCAATTACCATTTTAATAATAGGGTAAAGAAAATTAAGTGGATTTTTGAAAGAAAACTATACTGTCAATATACTATTAAAACAAATTAAAATGGTAAAAGTTATTGTACTTTAAGTAAAAATAAAAGAGCAAAAAAATCAATCCCAGTTTTGATTACTTAAATTAACAAAAAAAAATGCATATAGCAAAGGATAGTTTCAATCTGCCTACCTCTGGGTTATGGGTCCAGCATGCTTCCATTGCAGTACTCTGCTGCACATGTAAGTGCAAGAGATCCTGAAGCACTCACTCATCATGGGAAAGTACCAATGTGTTTATTCGTTGGTTGATGGAAGAAACATCTTACAAAAACTCTCCAGATTATTGATTTTTTAATGTTTTTCTAGGAAACGTTCTAGATGTATGCTTATTAGCCTTTGTCAGTATGTACATTTTGCAAAGTGTCTCTGTGGCGCAATCGGTTAGTGTGCTCGACTATTAACCAAAAGGTTGGTGGTTCAATCCCACCCAGGGACGTAATTGACCTTGTGATCAGATTTTGGTGATATTTAAGTAGACAAGTCAAAATTTCAAACCCCCTCTTATTGTGTAGGGTACCTGGCCTTCTCTGATGTAATCAGAGTTAGATTTGATTCAGTGATTTTATAAAAAACAGCTAGGAAGCACAATTTAGCAGTGGGTTGCAGAGAAAAAAAATATGCTGGCAGAAAAATCCAATTGAGTGATTAAACAGCTCTTCATTTTCTGGCTTTATTTTTATGCTAACAAATTTGTTCTCTGAAAAGTGTCCACAAAGCCAAGTCTCTGATTAACACCTTTGTAAGGATGGTTTTTCACCTATTACTAAATTAAACTTGCTTCATTGGAAAGGCAGCAAGATGCATCCTCATTTCAATGTCTACTGAAATAATACAAGTTGACACCAGGAAACATTAACGCCACTGCATCCTTGCTGCTTTCTCATGTGGAAGTCTGTTTAATGTGAAAACAAGGTGATATCTAATTAGCACACAGGTAAGGAATTAAGAAAATCTTTATTTAAGGGTGAAGATGTTTCTCACAAAATTGTTGACCCAATGCATCATTGAAATTCAAGCTGGAAAGATGAATTTAATATATCACTTGTACATTTTGTATTGCTCTTCTGGTGACAATGTAGTTTGTTTTTGTCAATTACCATTTTAATAATAGGGTAAAGAAAATGAAGTGGATTTTTGAAAGAAAACAATACTGTCAATATACTATTAAAACAAATTAAAATGGTAAAAGTTATTGTACTTTAAGTAAAAATAAAAGAGACAAAATATCAATCCCAGTTTTGGATTACTTTAATTAACAAAAAAAAAAAAGCATATAGCAGAGGATAGTTTCAATCTGCCTACCTCTGGGTTATGGGCCCAGCATGCTTCCATTGCAGTACTCTGCTGCACATGTAAGTGCAAGAGATCCTGAAGCACTCACTCATCATGGGAAAGTACCAATGTGTTTCTTCGTTGGTTGATGGAAGAAACATCTTACAAAAACTCTCCAGATTATTGACTTTTTAAAGTTTTGCTAGGAAACGTTTTAGATGAATGCTTAAAAGCCTTTGTCAGTATGGAATTTTGCAAAGTGTCTCTGTGGCGCAATCAGTTAGTATGTACGGCTATTAACCAAAAGGTTGGTGGGTCAATCCCACCCAGGGACCTAATTGACCTTGTTATCAGATTTTGGTGATCTTTAAGTAGACAAGTCAAAATTTCAAACCCCCTGTTATGGTGTTGGGTACCTGGCCTTCTCTGATGTAATCAGAGTTAGATTTGATTCAGTGATTTTATAAAAACAGCTAGGAAGCACAATTTAGCAGTGGGTTGCAGAGAAAAAAAATATGCTGGCAGAAAAATCCAATTGAGTGATTAAACAGCTCTTTATTTTCTTGCTTTATTTTTATGCTAACAAATTTGTTCTCTGAAAAGTGTCCACAAAGCCAAGTCTCTGATTAACACCTTTGTAAGGATGGTTTTTCACCTATTACTAAATTAAACTTGCTTCATTGGAAAGGCAGCAAGATGCATCCTCATTTCAATGTCTACTGAAATAATACAGGTTGACACCAGGAAACATTAACGCCACTGCATCCTTGCTGCTTTCTCATGTGGAAGTCTGTTTAATGTGAAAACAAGGTGATATCTAATTAGCACACAGGTAAGGAATTAAGAAAATCTTTATTTAAGGGTGAAGATGTTTCTCACAAAATCGTTGCCCCAATGCATCATTGAAATTCAAGCTGGAAAGATGATTTTAATATATCACTTGTACATTTTGTATTGCTCTTCTGGTGACAATGTAGTTTGTTTTTGTCAATTACCATTTTAATAAAAGGGTAAAGAAAATTAAGTGGATTTTTGAAAGAAAACTATACTGTCAATATACTATTAAAACAAATTAAAATGGTAAAAGTTATTGTACTTTAAGTAAAAATAAAAGAGCAAAAATATCAATCCCAGTTTTGATTACTTAAATTAACAAAAAAAATGCATATAGCAAAGGATAGTTTCAATCTGCCTACTTCTGGTTTATGGGTCCAGCATGCTTCCATTGCAGTACTCTGCTGCACATGTAAGTGCAAGAGATCCTGAAGCACTTACTCATCATGGGAAAGTACCAATGTGTTTCTTCGTTGGTTGATGGAAGAAAAATCTTACAAAAACTCTCCAGATTATTGACTTTTTAAAGTTTTTCTAGGAAACGTTTTAGATGAATGCTTATTAGCCTTTGTCAGTATAGACTTTTGCAAAGTGTCTCTGTGGCACAATCAGTAAGTATGTACGGCTATTAACCAAAAGGTTGGTGGTTCAATCCCACCCAGGGACCTAATTGACCTTGTTATCAGATTTTGGTGATCTTTACATAGACAAGTCAAAATTTCAAACCCCCTGTTATAGTGTAGGGTACCTGGCCTTCTCTGATGTAATCAGAGTTAGATTTGATTCAGTGATTTTATAAAAACAGCTAGGAAGCACAATTTAGCAGTGGGTTGCAGAGAAAAATAAAAATGCTGGCAAAAAAATCCAATTGAGTGATTAAACAGCTCTTCATTTTCTGGCTTTATTTTTATGCTAACAAATTTGTTCTCTGAAAAGTGTCCACAAAGCCAAGTCTCTGATTAACACCTTTGTAGGGATGGTTTTTCACCTATTACTAAATTAAACTTGCTTCATTGGAAAGGCAGCAAGATGCATCCTCATTTCAATGTCTACTGAAATAATACAAGTTGACACCAGGAAACATTAACGCCACTGCATCCTTGCTGCTTTCTCATGTGGAAGTCTGTTTAATGTGAAAACAAGGTGATATCTAATTAGCACACAGGTAAGGAATTAAGAAAATCTTTATTTAAGGGTGAAGATGTTTCTCACAAAATCGTTGCCCCAATGCATCATTGAAATTCAAGCTGGAAAGATGATTTTAATATATCACTTGTACATTTTGTATTGCTCTTCTGGTGACAATGTAGTTTGTTTTTGTCAATTACCATTTTAATAATAGGGTAAAGAAAATGAAGTGGATTTTTGAAAGAAAACAATACTGTCAATATACTATTAAAACAAATTAAAATGGTAAAAGTTATTGTACTTTAAGTAAAAATAAAAGAGCCAAAATATCAATCCCAGTTTTGGATTACTTTAATTAACAAAAAAAAATGCATATAGCAGAGGATAGTTTCAATCTGCCTACCTCTGGGTTATTGGCCCAGCATGCTTCCATTGCTGTACTCTGCTGCACAGGTTAGTGCAAGAGATCCTGAAGCACTCACTCATCATGGGAAAGTACCAATGTGTTTCTTCGTTGGTTGATAGAAGAAACATCTTACAAAAACTCTCCAGATTATTGACTTTTTTAAGTTTTTCTAGGAAACGTTTTAGATGAATGCTTATTAGCATTTGTCAGTATGTACTTTTGCAAAGTGTCTCTGTGGCGCAATCAGTTAGTGTGTACGGCTATTAACCAAAAGGTTGGTGGTTCAATCCCACCCAGGGACGTAATTGACCTTGTTATCAGATTTTGGTGATCTTTAAGTAGACAAGTCAAATTTCATACCCCCTGTTATGGTGTAGGGTACCTGGCCTTCTCTGATGTAATCAGAGTTAGATTTGATTCAATGATTTTATAAAAACATCTAGGAAGCACAATTTAGCAGTGGGTTGCAGAGAAAAAGAAATATGCTGGCAAAAAAATCAAATTGCGTGATTAAACAGCTCTTCATTTTCTGGCTTTATTTTTATGCTAACAAATTTGTTCTCTGAAAAGTGTCCACAAAGCCAAGTCTCTGATTAACACCTTTGTAGGGATGGTTTTTCACCTATTACTAAATTAAACTTGCTTCATTGGAAAAGCAGCAAGATGCATCCTCATTTCAATGTCTACTGAAATAATACAGGTTGAAACCAGGAAACATTAACGCCACTGCATCCTTGCTGCTTTCTCATGTGGAAGTCTGTTTAATGTGAAAACAAGGTGATATCTAATTAGCACACAGGTAAGGAATTACGAAAATCTTTATTTAAGGGTGAAGATGTTTCTCACAAAATTGTTGCCCCAATGCATCATTGAACTTCAAGCTGGAAAGATGATTTTAATATATCACTTGTACATTTTGTATTGCTCTTCTGGTGACAATGTAGTTTTTTTTGTCAATTACCATTTTAATAATAGGGTAAAGAAAATTAAGTGGATTTTTGAAAGAAAACTATACTGTCAATATACTATTAAAACAAATTAAAATGGTAAAAGTTATTGTACTTTAAGTAAAAATAAAAGAGCAAAAAAATCAATCCCAGTTTTGATTACTTAAATTAACAAAAAAAAATGCATATAGCAAAGGATAGTTTCAATCTGCCTACCTCTGGGTTATGGGTCCAGCATGCTTCCATTGCAGTACTCTGCTGCACATGTAAGTGCAAGAGATCCTGAAGCACTCACTCATCATGGGAAAGTACCAATGTGTTTATTCGTTGGTTGATGGAAGAAACATCTTACAAAAACTCTCCAGATTATTGATTTTTTAATGTTTTTCTAGGAAACGTTCTAGATGTATGCTTATTAGCCTTTGTCAGTATGTACATTTTGCAAAGTGTCTCTGTGGCGCAATCGGTTAGTGTGCTCGACTATTAACCAAAAGGTTGGTGGTTCAATCCCACCCAGGGACGTAATTGACCTTGTGATCAGATTTTGGTGATATTTAAGTAGACAAGTCAAAATTTCAAACCCCCTCTTATTGTGTAGGGTACCTGGCCTTCTCTGATGTAATCAGAGTTAGATTTGATTCAGTGATTTTATAAAAAACAGCTAGGAAGCACAATTTAGCAGTGGGTTGCAGAGAAAAAAAATATGCTGGCAGAAAAATCCAATTGAGTGATTAAACAGCTCTTCATTTTCTGGCTTTATTTTTATGCTAACAAATTTGTTCTCTGAAAAGTGTCCACAAAGCCAAGTCTCTGATTAACACCTTTGTAAGGATGGTTTTTCACCTATTACTAAATTAAACTTGCTTCATTGGAAAGGCAGCAAGATGCATCCTCATTTCAATGTCTACTGAAATAATACAAGTTGACACCAGGAAACATTAACGCCACTGCATCCTTGCTGCTTTCTCATGTGGAAGTCTGTTTAATGTGAAAACAAGGTGATATCTAATTAGCACACAGGTAAGGAATTAAGAAAATCTTTATTTAAGGGTGAAGATGTTTCTCACAAAATTGTTGACCCAATGCATCATTGAAATTCAAGCTGGAAAGATGAATTTAATATATCACTTGTACATTTTGTATTGCTCTTCTGGTGACAATGTAGTTTGTTTTTGTCAATTACCATTTTAATAATAGGGTAAAGAAAATGAAGTGGATTTTTGAAAGAAAACAATACTGTCAATATACTATTAAAACAAATTAAAATGGTAAAAGTTATTGTACTTTAAGTAAAAATAAAAGAGACAAAATATCAATCCCAGTTTTGGATTACTTTAATTAACAAAAAAAAAAAGCATATAGCAGAGGATAGTTTCAATCTGCCTACCTCTGGGTTATGGGCCCAGCATGCTTCCATTGCAGTACTCTGCTGCACATGTAAGTGCAAGAGATCCTGAAGCACTCACTCATCATGGGAAAGTACCAATGTGTTTCTTCGTTGGTTGATGGAAGAAACATCTTACAAAAACTCTCCAGATTATTGACTTTTTAAAGTTTTGCTAGGAAACGTTTTAGATGAATGCTTAAAAGCCTTTGTCAGTATGGAATTTTGCAAAGTGTCTCTGTGGCGCAATCAGTTAGTATGTACGGCTATTAACCAAAAGGTTGGTGGGTCAATCCCACCCAGGGACCTAATTGACCTTGTTATCAGATTTTGGTGATCTTTAAGTAGACAAGTCAAAATTTCAAACCCCCTGTTATGGTGTTGGGTACCTGGCCTTCTCTGATGTAATCAGAGTTAGATTTGATTCAGTGATTTTATAAAAACAGCTAGGAAGCACAATTTAGCAGTGGGTTGCAGAGAAAAAAAATATGCTGGCAGAAAAATCCAATTGAGTGATTAAACAGCTCTTTATTTTCTTGCTTTATTTTTATGCTAACAAATTTGTTCTCTGAAAAGTGTCCACAAAGCCAAGTCTCTGATTAACACCTTTGTAAGGATGGTTTTTCACCTATTACTAAATTAAACTTGCTTCATTGGAAAGGCAGCAAGATGCATCCTCATTTCAATGTCTACTGAAATAATACAGGTTGACACCAGGAAACATTAACGCCACTGCATCCTTGCTGCTTTCTCATGTGGAAGTCTGTTTAATGTGAAAACAAGGTGATATCTAATTAGCACACAGGTAAGGAATTAAGAAAATCTTTATTTAAGGGTGAAGATGTTTCTCACAAAATCGTTGCCCCAATGCATCATTGAAATTCAAGCTGGAAAGATGATTTTAATATATCACTTGTACATTTTGTATTGCTCTTCTGGTGACAATGTAGTTTGTTTTTGTCAATTACCATTTTAATAAAAGGGTAAAGAAAATTAAGTGGATTTTTGAAAGAAAACTATACTGTCAATATACTATTAAAACAAATTAAAATGGTAAAAGTTATTGTACTTTAAGTAAAAATAAAAGAGCAAAAATATCAATCCCAGTTTTGATTACTTAAATTAACAAAAAAAATGCATATAGCAGAGGATAGTTTCAATCTGCCTACTTCTGGTTTATGGGTCCAGCATGCTTCCATTGCAGTACTCTGCTGCACATGTAAGTGCAAGAGATCCTGAAGCACTTACTCATCATGGGAAAGTACCAATGTGTTTCTTCGTTGGTTGATGGAAGAAAAATCTTACAAAAACTCTCCAGATTATTGACTTTTTAAAGTTTTTCTAGGAAACGTTTTAGATGAATGCTTATTAGCCTTTGTCAGTATAGACTTTTGCAAAGTGTCTCTGTGGCACAATCAGTAAGTATGTACGGCTATTAACCAAAAGGTTGGTGGTTCAATCCCACCCAGGGACCTAATTGACCTTGTTATCAGATTTTGGTGATCTTTACATAGACAAGTCAAAATTTCAAACCCCCTGTTATAGTGTAGGGTACCTGGCCTTCTCTGATGTAATCAGAGTTAGATTTGATTCAGTGATTTTATAAAAACAGCTAGGAAGCACAATTTAGCAGTGGGTTGCAGAGAAAAATAAAAATGCTGGCAAAAAAATCCAATTGAGTGATTAAACAGCTCTTCATTTTCTGGCTTTATTTTTATGCTAACAAATTTGTTCTCTGAAAAGTGTCCACAAAGCCAAGTCTCTGATTAACACCTTTGTAGGGATGGTTTTTCACCTATTACTAAATTAAACTTGCTTCATTGGAAAGGCAGCAAGATGCATCCTCATTTCAATGTCTACTGAAATAATACAAGTTGACACCAGGAAACATTAACGCCACTGCATCCTTGCTGCTTTCTCATGTGGAAGTCTGTTTAATGTGAAAACAAGGTGATATCTAATTAGCACACAGGTAAGGAATTAAGAAAATCTTTATTTAAGGGTGAAGATGTTTCTCACAAAATCGTTGCCCCAATGCATCATTGAAATTCAAGCTGGAAAGATGATTTTAATATATCACTTGTACATTTTGTATTGCTCTTCTGGTGACAATGTAGTTTGTTTTTGTCAATTACCATTTTAATAATAGGGTAAAGAAAATTAAGTGGATTTTTGAAAGAAAACAATACTGTCAATATACTATTAAAACAAATTAAAATGGTAAAAGTTATTGTACTTTAAGTAAAAATAAAAGAGCCAAAATATCAATCCCAGTTTTGGATTACTTCAACAAACAAAAAAATGCATATAGCAGAGGATAGTTTCAATCTGCCTACCTCTGGGTTATGGGCCCAGCATGCTTCCATTGCTGTACTCTGCTGCACATGTAAGTGCAAGAGATCCTGAAGCACTCACTCATCATGGGAAAGTACCAATGTGTTTCTTCGTTGGTTGATAGAAGAAACATCTTACAAAAACACTCCAGATTATTGACTTTTTTAAGTTTTTCTAGGAAACGTTTTAGATGAATGCTTATTAGCATTTGTCAGTATGTACTTTTGCAAAGTGTCTCTGTGGCGCAATCAGTTAGTGTGTACAGCTATTAACCAAAAGGTTGGTGGTTCAATCCCACCCAGGGACGTAATTGACTTTGTTATCAGATTTTGGTGATCTTTAAGTAGACAAGTCAAATTTCATACCCCCTGTTATGGTGTAGGGTACCTGGCCTTCTCTGATGCAATCAGAGTTAGATTTGATTCAGTGATTTTATAAAAACATCTAGGAAGCACAATTTAGCAGTGGGTTGCAGAGAAAAAGAAATATGCTGGCAAAAAAAACAAATTGCGTGATTAAACAGCTCTTCATTTTCTGGCTTTATTTTTATGCTAACAAATTTGTTCTCTGAAAAGTGTCCACAAAGCCAAGTCTCTGATTAACACCTTTGTAGGGATGGTTTTTCACCTATTACTAAATTAAACTTGCTTCATTGGAAAGGCAGCAAGATGTATCCTCATTTCAATGTCTACTGAAATAATACAGGTTGACACCAGGAAACATTAACGCCACTGCATCCTTGCTGCTTTCTCATGTGGAAGTCTGTTTAATGTGAAAACAAGGTGATATCTAATTAGCACACAGGTAAGGAATTAAGAAAATCTTTATTTAAGGGTGAAGATGTTTCTCACAAAATTGTTGACCCAATGCATCATTGAAATTCAAGCTGGAAAGATGATTTTAATATATCACTTGTACATTTTGTATTGCTCTTCTGGTGACAATGTAGTTTGTTTTTGTCAATTACCATTTTAATAATAGGGTAAAGAAAATGAAGTGGATTTTTGAAAGAAAACAATACTGTCAATATACTATTAAAACAAATTAAAATGGTAAAAGTTATTGTACTTTAAGTAAAAATAAAAGAGACAAAATATCAATCCCAGTTTTGGATTACTTTAATTAACAAAAAAAAATGCATATAGCAGAGGATAGTTTCAATCTGCCTACCTCTGGGTTATGAGCCCAGCATGCTTCCATTGCAGTACTCTGCTGCACATGTAAGTGCAAGAGATCCTGAAGCACTCACTCATCATGGGAAAGTACCAATGTGTTTCTTCGTTGGTTGATGGAAGAAACATCTTACAAAAACTCTCCAGATTATTGACTTTTTAAAGTTTTTCTAGGAAACGTTTTAGATGAATGCTTATTAGCCTTTGTCAGTACAGACTTTTGCAAAGTGTCTCTGTGGCGCAATCAGTTAGTATGTACGGCTATTAACCATAAGGTTGGTGGTTCAATCCCACCCAGGGACCTAATTTCCCTTGTTATCAGATTTTGGTGATCTTTAAGTAGACAAGTCAAAATTTCAAACCCCCTGTTACGGTGTAGGGTACCTGGCCTTCTCTGATGTAATCAGAGTTAGATTTGATTCAGTGATTTTATAAAAACAGCTAGGAAGCACAATTTAGCAGTGGGTTGCAGAGAAAAAAAATATGCTGGCAGAAAAATCCAATTGAGTGATTAAACAGCTCTTCATTTTCTGGCTTTATTTTTATGCTAACAAATTTGTTCTCTGAAAAGTGTCCACAAAGCCAAGTCTCTGATTAACACCTTTGTAAGGATGGTTTTTCACCTATTACTAAATTAAACTTGCTTCATTGGAAAGGCAGCAAGATGCATCCTCATTTCAATGTCTACTGAAATAATACAAGTTGACACCAGGAAACATTAACGCCACTGCATCCTTGCTGCTTTCTCATGTGGAAGTCTGTTTAATATGAAAACAAGGTGATATCTAATTAGCACACAGGTAAGGAATTAAGAAAATCTTTAGTTAAGGGTGAAGATGTTTCTCACAAAATCGTTGCCCCAATGCATCATTGAAATTCAAGCTGGAAAGATGATTTTAATATATCACTCGTACATTTTGTATTGCTCTTCTGGTGACAATGTAGTTTGTTTTTGTCAATTACCATTTTAATAATAGGGTAAAGAAAATTAAGTGGATTTTTGAAAGAAAACAATACTGTCAATATACTATTAAAACAAATTAAAATGGTAAAAGTTATTGTACTTTAAGTAAAAATAAAAGAGCCAAAATATCAATCCCAGTTTTGGATTACTTGAATTAACAAACAAAAAAATGCATATAGCAGAGGATAGTTTCAAGCTGCCTACCTCTGGGTTATGGGCCCAGCATGCTTCCATTGCTGTACTCTGCTGCACATGTAAGTGCAAGAGATCCTGAAGCACTCACTCATCATGGGAAAGTACCAATGTGTTTCTTCGTTGGTTGATAGAAGAAACATCTTGCAAAAACTCTCCAGATTATTGACTTTTTTAAGTTTTTCTAGGAAACGTTTTAGATGAATGCTTATTAGCATTTGTCAGTATGTTGTTCTGCAAAGTGTCTCTGTGGCGCAATCAGTTAGTGTGTACGGCTATTAACCAAAAGGTTGGTGGTTCAATCCCACCCAGGGACGTAATTGACCTTGTTATCAGATTTTGGTGATCTTTAAGTAGACAAGTCAAATTTCATACCCCCTGTTATGGTGTAGGGTACCTGGCCTTCTCTGATGTAATCAGAGTTAGATTTGATTCAGTGATTTTATAAAAACATCTAGGAAGCACAATTTAGCAGTGGGTTGCAGAGAAAAAGAAATATGCTGGCAAAAAAATCAAATTGCGTGATTAAACAGCTCTTCATTTTCTGGCTTTATTTTTATGCTAACAAATTTGTTCTCTGAAAAGTGTCCACAAAGCCAAGTCTCTGATTAACACCTTTGTAGGGATGGTTTTTCACCTATTACTAAATTAAACTTGCTTCATTGGAAAGGCAGCAAGATGTATCCTCATTTCAATGTCTACTGAAATAATACAGGTTGACACCAGGATGTCATGACTGAGGTTTTTGTGAACCCGGTGTAGTGAAGTCTGTGCGGGCGACTGGAGGATTATGTGAATACTACCACTGACCTGGTTTGGAAATGCTGTGGACTCTGGGTTTCCTCCGGTGACTGGGAAGAGGAACTGCAGCAGAGATGGCCGAATCTAGGTTCTCCTCATGCAGGATTAGGTCGGCAGACAGGAGGCATGCTGAAGGTCTCCTGAAAGACAGAACTGGAAAGGCACTGATGAATCAGTGAAGAATACCAGGTATAATTGTGCTAAAGGGCACGGGGTGCTTGGAGACACTGAGGTGCTTGCGGACACTGAGGTGCTTGCGGACACTGAGGTGCTTGCGGACACTGAGGTGCTTGCGGACACTGAGGTGCTTGGAGACACTGAGGTGCTTGGAGGCACTGAGGTACGTGGAGGCACTGAGGTGCGTGGAGGCACTGAGGTGCGTGGAGGCACTGGGGTGCGTAGAGACACTGGGGTGCGTAGGGGTGCTGAGGCACGGAGGTGCTGGAAGCACGGAGATGCTGTGGCACGGAGGTACTGAGGCACGGAGGTGCTGTGGCACGGAGGTGCTGTGGCACGGAGGTGCTGGAAGCACGGAGGTACTGAGGCACGGAGGTACTGAGGCGCTGAGGTGCTAAGGCACGGAGATGCTGAGTCACGGAGATGCTGAGGTGCTGGAAGCACGGAGGTACTGAGGCACGGAGGTACTGAGGCACGGAGGTACTGAGGCACGGAGGTACTGAGGCACGGGGGTACTGAGGCACGGAGGTACTGAGGCACGGAGATGCTGGAAGCACGGAGGTGCTGAGGCACGGAGGTGCTGAGTCACGGAGATACTGAGGTGCTGGAAGCACGGAGGTACTGAGGCACGAAGATGCTGGAAGCACGGAGGTGCTGAGGCACGGAGGTACTGAGGCACGGAGGTACCGAGGCACAGAGATGCTGGAAGCACGGAGGTGCTGAGGCACGGAGATGCTGAGGCACGGAGATGCTGGGAGCACGGAGGTGCTGGGAGCACGGAGGTGCTGAGGCACGGAGATGCTGAGGCACGAGGTACTGAGCCCTGGAGATCCCAACTACAACAGCAGTAAAACTGAAACACGACAGCTGTGGTTTTCAGGGGAGAACACGGAATTCAGTACTGTGCCTTTAAGACGAAACATTGCAGCTGTACCTTTACATTGAGACTCAGGGAAATGGTGAAATCAAATGGCAACACACAAGTAAACCAAACGGTAACAAGGGAGCAGAGTTTCCACAGGAACTTAGGTACAAAGGTTACCTTTAGGGAGCTCAGCTTAAGACCCACACAAGGCTGTATGTGACACAAGGAACAGGCCCAGATTCCAACTCAGCCTCCTGATTTATACTTCCTGGTCCTTGATGATTGGTGGGCAGGATTAGGTGATGTCACTGTCATGTGACTACTCTAGCCAAGGCTGTGATGTAGAATGAGGCCTAGCAGGCCAAGAGAACACTGAAGCCTGGACTTCTGCAAAACACAGGATGCTTGCTTTTAGATTACTGAATTCAGCCTCACACAGGAGATCACCACAGGTGGAGCTAATTAACTATTACCTCTCAGGCAGAGAACTCAGGAAAACTGACAAGCTGTTTAACTCCGTGAGTGAAAAGACACAGGATCCAGGACAGATGGCAGGGGTAAGTCACCAAATATAAAACCTACAGTCAGGATTGTGACAGTATCCCCCTCTTCAAGGGTGGACTCCGGACACCCATCTTGAATCTTAGAGGAACTTGAGAAATTCATACAGAAGAATTTAGGACCTTCGTTGATGCAGATTCCAAAGGTTTAGGACTAAATTCTTTAACTACAGCGTTACTGAAAGTCTGTAAGTCATGGAACACAGGATCATTACTCTCAAAGAGCATGTTGGCCCACTCCAAAGCTCTTCCTCTGAATGCCAGGAACAGATATCGAGTAACGTTGGAAAGAGTTACTGCACCTGAAGGATCAGACTCCATCCGAGAGAGAAATTGTTCAACCAGAGCGGCATATTGCAATAAATCTCCATCAAAGTAGATAGGTGGAAAACCATCAGACGAAAGCTTAGAGGATGAAACTGAAGAAAGCTTTGGCTGGACGAGTAGGACTGGATTGGATCCAAGGATACTTGAATTGGCTGGAGCCAAAGGAGACGGACCAGGCTGGTCCTGGAGTATTGCTGGACCGGCTGGAACCGGAACGGACTGGCCAGGCTGGGCCTGGAGTATTGCTGGACCGGCTGGAACCGGGACGGACTGACCAGGCGGAGCCTGGAGTATTGATGGACCGGCTGGAACCGGGACGGACTGACCAGGCGGAGCCTGGAGTATTGCTGGACCGGCTGGAACCGGGACGGACTGACCAGGCTGGGCCTGGAGTATTGCTGGACCGGCTGGAACCGGGACGGACTGAGCCCTTTCTTCACAGGGCTGGGCTGAGGCAAGAGCCCCCACTTCACGGGGCTGGGCTGAGGCAAGAGCCCCCTCTTCACGGGGCTGGGCTGAGGCAAGAGCCCCCTCTTCACGGGGCTGGGCTGAGGCAAGAGCCCCCTCTTCACGGGGCTGGGCTGAGGCAGGAGCCCCCTCTTCACGGGGCTGGGCTGAGGCAAGAGCCCCCTCTTCACGGGGCTGGGCTGAGGCAAGAGCCCCCTCTTCACGGAGCTGGGCAGCACTCTGTAGAATCTCTGGCTGGGCAGCACTCTGTAGAATCTCTGGCTGGGCAGCACTCTGTAGAATCTCTGGCTGGGCAGCACTCTGTAGAATCTCTGGCTGGGCAGCACTCTGTAGAATCTCTGGCTGGGCAGCACTCTGTAGAATCTCTGGCTGGGCAGCACTCTGTAGAATCTCTGGCTGGGCAGCACTCTGTAGAATCTCTGGCTGGGCAGCACTCTGTAGAATCTCTGGCTGGGCAGCACTCTGTAGACTCTCTGGCTGGGCAGCACTCTGAAGACTCTCTGGGGCTGGACGCTCTGAAGACGCCCCTCCTGGGGCTGGACGCTCTGAAGACGCCCCTCCTGGGGCTGGACGCTCTGAAGACGCCCCTCCTGGGGCTGGACGCTCTGAAAACGCCCCTCCTGGGGCTGGACGCTCTGAAAACGCCCCTCCTGGGTCTGTGGACACGGACTCCTCTGTGACTGTAAATGGCTTGAACATTCTTCTCTGGACACCCAACTTGGGATAAGGTCTTTTAACCACCGGACCCCAGTCATAAATTTGAGTCTCTCTCAGAAGAGTAGCCTTCTTGATACCCCCGTCAGCAGCAGAAGAATCGGATACTGTGGATGACTTGTAGACATGAGCACTATGATACTGAGATTTGTCACTATTACCTGGCTTGCGAAGAATGCAGTCTTTAACAAAATGACCAGAATTTCCACAGTAAAGACAGAGATGTAGCTCCTTACGCCGCTGACGTTCAGCTTCAGAGAGCTTGGGCCGTGGATAGCTCTGATGAAAAACTTTCCCTTGCGCAGAGGAAGAGACTCTATTAACTGGATGGGACAAAACAGGATCAACAATGTTGGTAGTATTCCTGAGGAGATCAGGCATCACAGAGAGAATACTAGACAAAAGTTCTTGTAACTGTAGTAACATCTGGTAGAAAATCTGCAGTTGGTCAGGAGTCTTAGAGCAGAAGGTCATAGAATCTCTGGAGGACGAATTCCGCTGCAGACACTGTGCCAATCGATGCTGAGTCGACTCCAGACCTTCCAAGCGTCCTGCAATATTGCTTAGGAGGTCATGCGTCAGACTAACACTTTCGGCCGGGTCCATGTGGCCTGTTCCTACTGTCATGACTGAGGTTTTTGTGAACCCGGTGTAGTGAAGTCTGTGCGGGCGACTGGAGGATTATGTGAATACTACCACTGACCTGGTTTGGAAATGCTGTGGACTCTGGGTTTCCTCCGGTGACTGGGAAGAGGAACTGCAGCAGAGATGGCCGAATCTAGGTTCTCCTCATGCAGGATTAGGTCGGCAGACAGGAGGCATGCTGAAGGTCTCCTGAAAGACAGAACTGGAAAGGCACTGATGAATCAGTGAAGAATACCAGGTATAATTGTGCTAAAGGGCACGGGGTGCTTGGAGACACTGAGGTGCTTGCGGACACTGAGGTGCTTGCGGACACTGAGGTGCTTGCGGACACTGAGGTGCTTGCGGACACTGAGGTGCTTGGAGACACTGAGGTGCTTGGAGGCACTGAGGTACGTGGAGGCACTGAGGTGCGTGGAGGCACTGAGGTGCGTGGAGGCACTGGGGTGCGTAGAGACACTGGGGTGCGTAGGGGTGCTGAGGCACGGAGGTGCTGGAAGCACGGAGATGCTGTGGCACGGAGGTACTGAGGCACGGAGGTGCTGTGGCACGGAGGTGCTGTGGCACGGAGGTGCTGGAAGCACGGAGGTACTGAGGCACGGAGGTACTGAGGCGCTGAGGTGCTAAGGCACGGAGATGCTGAGTCACGGAGATGCTGAGGTGCTGGAAGCACGGAGGTACTGAGGCACGGAGGTACTGAGGCACGGAGGTACTGAGGCACGGAGGTACTGAGGCACGGGGGTACTGAGGCACGGAGGTACTGAGGCACGGAGATGCTGGAAGCACGGAGGTGCTGAGGCACGGAGGTGCTGAGTCACGGAGATACTGAGGTGCTGGAAGCACGGAGGTACTGAGGCACGAAGATGCTGGAAGCACGGAGGTGCTGAGGCACGGAGGTACTGAGGCACGGAGGTACCGAGGCACAGAGATGCTGGAAGCACGGAGGTGCTGAGGCACGGAGATGCTGAGGCACGGAGATGCTGGGAGCACGGAGGTGCTGGGAGCACGGAGGTGCTGAGGCACGGAGATGCTGAGGCACGAGGTACTGAGCCCTGGAGATCCCAACTACAACAGCAGTAAAACTGAAACACGACAGCTGTGGTTTTCAGGGGAGAACACGGAATTCAGTACTGTGCCTTTAAGACGAAACATTGCAGCTGTACCTTTACATTGAGACTCAGGGAAATGGTGAAATCAAATGGCAACACACAAGTAAACCAAACGGTAACAAGGGAGCAGAGTTTCCACAGGAACTTAGGTACAAAGGTTACCTTTAGGGAGCTCAGCTTAAGACCCACACAAGGCTGTATGTGACACAAGGAACAGGCCCAGATTCCAACTCAGCCTCCTGATTTATACTTCCTGGTCCTTGATGATTGGTGGGCAGGATTAGGTGATGTCACTGTCATGTGACTACTCTAGCCAAGGCTGTGATGTAGAATGAGGCCTAGCAGGCCAAGAGAACACTGAAGCCTGGACTTCTGCAAAACACAGGATGCTTGCTTTTAGATTACTGAATTCAGCCTCACACAGGAGATCACCACAGGTGGAGCTAATTAACTATTACCTCTCAGGCAGAGAACTCAGGAAAACTGACAAGCTGTTTAACTCCGTGAGTGAAAAGACACAGGATCCAGGACAGATGGCAGGGGTAAGTCACCAAATATAAAACCTACAGTCAGGATTGTGACACAGGAAACATTAACGCCACTGCATCCTTGCTGCTTTCTCATGTGGAAGTCTGTTTAATGTGAAAACAAGGTGATATCTAATTAGCACACAGGTAAGGAATTAAGAAAATCTTTATTTAAGGGTGAAGATGTTTCTCACAAAATTGTTGACCCAATGCATCATTGAAATTCAAGCTGGAAAGATGATTTTAATATATCACTTGTACATTTAGTATTGCTCTTCTGGTGACAATGTAGTTTGTTTTTGTCAATTACCATTTTAATAATAGGGTAAAGAAAATGAAGTGGATTTTTGAAAGAAAACAATACTGTACCCAGTGGAGACTGGGTGCTTTTCAGGAGCTCTCCTGAGCTTTCTGACAGAAAGTATTTTGTTAGGTTTTTAATTTTCAGGGAGCACTGCTGGCAACAGACTCCCTCATCGAGGGACTGAGGGGAGAGAAGCAGCCCTACTCTCTGAGTTGCAAGGTCCTGCTTCTTAGGCTACTGGACACCATTAGCTCCAGTGGGATTGGTACGCAGGATCTCACCCTCGCCGTCCGTCCCAGAGCCGCGCCGCCGTCCCCCTCGCAGAGCCGGAAGATAGAAGCCGGGTGAGTATGAGAAGAAAAGAAGACTTCAGAGGCGGCAGAAGACTTCATGATCTTCACTGAGGTAACGCACAGCACTGCAGCTGTGCGCCTTTGCTCCCATACACCTCACATACTCCGGTCACTGTAAGGGTGCAGGGCGCAGGGGGGGCGCCCTGGGCAGCAATATAAACCTCTTTCGCAAAAATATAACATATATACAGCTGGGCACTTTATATATGTATAAGCCCCCACCAATTTTACAGTTTAAGCGGGACAGAAGCCCGCCTCCGAGGGGGCGGGGCTTCTCCCTCAGCACTCACCAGCGCCATTTTTTCTCCACAGCACCGCTGAGAGGAAGCTCCCCGGACTCTACCCTGCTTATACCACGTTAGACAAGAGGGTTGAAAAGAGGGGGGGCATATAAGAGATGCTGTCCTATATATGTGTGTATGCAAACTACAGGTGGTGCTGCAGGGCCCACACCCTTTTACTTGTCTTGTAGAGCAGCTCTGAAGCTGTTACAGTGCCCAGCTGCTGCAAGAAATCAGCTTGAATGCTTCAGGGGCTTGGGCATGGCCAACATGAGCCCCACACCGAAGGAGGGTGGGGGTGTTTAATGCAAACTTGGGGTTATCCAAGCGCCGCAAAAGGCCGCCATGCCCTGCATGCCCCTTTTCTCTTTTCATATACAGATGAGGGTTCCAGCCAACTTTGGCCCATTGCTTGGATGACATCACCGTATGCAAATCCGTCTGCTGCAGACCTTCCCCCAGGAATGCTTGCAATAGTTGTTGCATATGGTTTAATGTCTGAGGATGCTTCAGTATTAGGCAGCCTTCCGCCCTCCCATGTTCATCTGAAAAGATGTGGTCTCCCTGCAGTTGTTGTCCCCAGACGAGAGTTCCCTTGTGCTTCCTCAGTTAAATCTCCTTAACTTGACGGGGGGGTGCCCGAGCAGCCACCCTCCCCAGCCCTATCCCAACACATACTTATCTTGCATATGAGATCTCTTGATCATGAAGATAGTTCTCACAGGTTGAGGTTCATCCTGGCCCCGCTCCCCGCTGGAGAGCGCTGATGGGGACAGCAGCGGGGCTTCAGCAGAAGGGTGAGTACGTGTGGCCAGAGACCTCCCTTCCCATGTGCAGGCCTGCAGAGTCTGCCGCGCAGGATGGGGCATGTGGCATGTGGCACTCTCCCTCCCAGGGGCTCTTCCAGATGTAGCTCCTCAGCAGTATTTTTCCCGGGCTGCGCGGCGCTCTCCCCGACTGGCATCCGCCCTGGAACACTGCCTTCCTCAACGCAACATCAGCAGGGGGCCCTGGCCTCATCACCATCCCAGGTCTTTCTCATGTATGTATCATGTATGTGTGTGTGATATATGTATGAATCATATATGTTTGTGATATCTATCTATCTATCTATCTATCTATCTATCTATCTATCTATCTATCTATCTATCGTATGTGTGTGTGTGTATATATATGTATCTATAATGTATGTATGTATCTATCTTGTATGTATGTGTTCTATCTATCTATCCTATCTATCGTGTGTGTGATATATGTATGTATCTATCATGTATGTGTTATATGTATGTATCACACCTTCCTCTATACATATACATACATACATACACACACACACACACACACACACACACACCTATATCTGTACGTACACTGACATACACACACCAACATCTATACATTAACACGCTGACCCCTAAACGTACACCAACGTACCCACACCTGCATCTATACCTACACATGCTGACACGTGGACGTACACCGGCTTACCCACATGTGAATCTATACATACATGTGCTGACACATAGATAGATAGATAGATAGATACATATTATAAGGGCACGGTCGTGCCCTTATATTAAGGCTGAATCGAACAAACGGAATTCTCCCATAGGGAACTTCTGAGATGGGGGCATGGTGTTTGAGGGGCTACACCTCAAAACTGATTGGACGTACTGAGCTGAAATTTGGCCTGGGCGTGTAGAATCGTCACCCGGTGCTGCATGCCAAATTTCAGGGCAAAATAATAAAAAATGAGGAATTGGGAGTAACCTAAAGTTCCAACTGTCAGTTTTTTCTGTGACTTCCTTTGTGGCTTTTTGACACCGTTTTCCTATAGAGTGAATTAGATATTTTTTGGGAAGGCATAACTCCGGATAGAGGACGAATTAAGACTTGGGGTTTGTTTTACTAGATAGAGTATGCCCCAGTGTAGTGCCTTTTGGGGTTGTGGTTTTTCAGAAAGTTATAGGGTTTTTTTAATTAAGAGAAATATGCCCCATTATAGAGATAGGGCTTTTCAATTTGTTGCGGCTGCGCAGTGGCCGCCAGGAGAGCGAGAGTGAGTGAGGGAAGGGGTCTCGTGCAGGCTGAGGTTATAAAAGTAGCTGCTGGCGGCAGGAGGAGAGCCAGCGGTTCCTGGGTGTGTGCACCTGCGGTCCCTTACAGACTGCAGCGACCCATTAGGACTGTGGAGGAGAGGGGTAGCGGCATAGCAGCCGCAGGCTTACCGAAAGTGCTCACTACTGAGCAATATGGTCCCCTTACCCGAAGTGGGAGCCGCAGCGGGAGGAATAGCTGGAGTTGCGCCGCAGGAGAAAGTCAGAGGACATCCAGAAGAGACATCCGGTGCAGCGCTGACTCCTGACTGGCAGCGCTTGCCTACTGAGCGGTGTGGTACCCCCACACCTGAAGCGGGTGCGGGAGCGGCAGCCGGAGAAGACAGCTGTGCTGCACGGAAGAAGTCAGGCAGCAGCAGCAGCACCAGCGGGCTGAGGTGGGGAGGATCAGTATGGTCCCTTACGTGCGGCTCACATTCAGATCCATCCGGCTCCCTTCCCCTCCTCCCCTGCACCCTTAGCAGCCTGCCCCCACATCTCATTCACCCACCGCCGCAGACTCCTCCCCCACACGGTTATTATAATAAGGCCACCCCCTACCCCCTTCCCTCCCTGCTGTGTGTCCAGCCACCCCCCCCCTCACCTGCTGTGTGTCCGGCCTACCCCCCCCCCCCTCACCTGCTGTGTGTCCAGCCCCCCCCCTCACCTGCTGTGTGTCCAGCCCCCCCCCTCACCTGCTGTGTGTCCGGCCAACCCCCCCCTCCCTGCTGTGTGTCCAGCCACCCCCCCTCACCTGCTGTGCGTCTGGCCTACCTCCCCCCCTCCCTGCTGTGTGTCCAGCCACCCCCCCCTCACCTGCTGTGCGTCTGGCTTACCCCCCCTCCCTGCTGTGTGTCCAGCCACCCCCCCCCCTCACCTGCTGTGCGTCTGGCCTACCCCCCCCCCCTCCCTGCTGTTTGTCCGGCCTACCCCCCCCTCCCTGCTGTGTGTCCAGACCCCCCCCCCCTCACCTGCTGTGTGTCCAGCCACCCCCCCTCACCTGCTGTGTGTCCGGCCTACCCCCCCCTCCCTGCTGTTTGTCCGGCCACCCTCCCCTCCCCTGCTGTGTGTCCGGCGGCCTACCCCCCCCCCCTCCCTGCTGTGTGTCCGGCCTACCCCCCCCTCACCTGCTGTGTGTCCAGCCCCCCCCTCACCTGCTGTGTGTCCAGCCCCCCCCTCCTCCCCTGCTGTGTGTCCGGCCTACCCCCCCCTCCCTGCTGTTTGTCCGGCCACCCTCCCCTCCCCTGCTGTGTGTCCGGCCACCCTCCCCTCCCCTGCTGTGTGTCCGGCCACCCTCCCCTCCCCTGCTGT
>NW_026967633.1:50000-160000 GCF_028390025.1 Pseudophryne corroboree | reverse complement strand
GGAGCCTAGCCTGTAGCTCATTTCCGTACCTCCCACCACCGCTGCGCCCGCCCCCCCTCTGCCTGCTGCTAATACTATGCTGAGTGCATTCGTCGGCGGCCTCACTGGGGGGACTGGTGTCACCTTGCAATGTGACGTGGTGATGTCCGCCTATGCTCTCCTCCCGCCCACCCGTGCTTTCCTCCCGCTGCGGTCTCTCAGTCCTAGTGTGCCGCGGCTGCCACACCACTAGCAGTGTTCCTCTAGGGGGGACTGGGAGCCGCCGGCAGACACATTCTGCTGAGACTTACTTGTCAGTGCGGGTTCCGGATGGCAGGCGGCGGGTGGGAGGGCAGACGGGGAGCAGGTGTCACAAGGAGTGTGTGGGTAACTAATTCACAATACTTCCGCTCAACGTGGCACTGCTGGTCCTTCATCTCCCATGTCTCTTCACCAGGTGGCGGGCGGCCCGGAAATTAAGTGATGTGTTGTGCAGCAGTCAGTGTGAAGTGACTGTGAGTAACACTGATGGTGCTGATGCTGCTGCTGCAGAATCGGGAAGCAATTAATTCATAAATATAATGTACTCAGTGTATTATACATACATAAACATGTACATACGTGTATTTGTGTATACATGTATATACATGAGTGTGTGTGCATATATATATATATATATATATATATATATATATATACAGCCAGTTCCCAGGAACAAAAGTCCTCCCCCGCTTCCGCTAAGTCCACAGCATGACGCTGGGGCTCCACTGGTGGAGCCAGGTGCGGTGGGGGCCCGTCTCAAGTGCTTCAGCAATCAGTGGGCTTGCTCACAGGTGGATCCCTGGATTCTACAAGTAGTGTCTCAGGGATTCAAGCTGGAATTCGAGACGTCTCCCCCTCGCCGTTTCCTAAAATCTGCCTTGCCAACATCTCCCTTGGACAGGGAGGCTGTGATAGAGGCAAATTCACAAGCTGTATTTGCAGCAGGTGATAGTCAAGGTACCCCTCCTTCAACAAGGAAGGGGTTACTATTCCACAATGTTTGTGGTACCGAAACCGGACGGTTCGGTGAGACCCATTTTAAATTTTAAATCTTTGAACACGTATATAAAACGGTTCAAGTTCAAGATGGAATCGCTCAGGGCGGTTATCTCAAGCCTGGAGGAAGGGGATTACATGGTATCACTGGACATCAAGGATGCTTACCTGCATGTCCCCATTTACTCTCCTCACCAGGAGTACCTCAGATTTGTGGTACAGGACTGTCATTCTGCGGCGGGACTGCCGCATTCTAGATCAGTAAAAGCCCATTCCACGAGGAAGGTGGGCTCTTCTTGGGCGGCTGCCCGAGGGGTCTCTGCTTTACAACTTTGCCGAGCTGCTACTTGGTCGGGGTCAAACACATTTGCAAGATTTTACAAGTTTGACACCCTGGCTGAGGAGGACCTAGAGTTCGCTCATTCGGTGCTGCAGAGTCATCCGCACTCTCCCTCCCGTTTGGGAGCTTTGATATAATCCCCATGGTCCTTACGGAGTCCCAGCATCCACTTAGGACGTCAGAGAAAATAAGATTTTACTCACCGGTAAATCTATTTCTCGTAGTCCGTAGTGGATGCTGGGCGCCCATCCCAAGTACTTGTACATAGTTATTGTTAACAAAAGGGTTATTGTTGAGAGCCATCTGTGCAGAGGCTCCGTTGTTGTCATACTGTTAACTGGGTATAATATCACGAGTTGTACGGTGTGATTGGTGTGGCTGGTATGAGTCTTACCCGGGATTCAAAATCCTTCCTTAGTGTCAGCTCTTCCGGGCACAGTATCCTAACTGAGGTCTGGAGGAGGGTCATAGGGGGAGGAGCCAGTGCACACCAGGTAGTCCTAAAGCTCTCTTTAGTTGTGCCAAGTCTCCTGCGGAGCCGCTATTCCCCATGGTCCTTACGGAGTCCCAGCATCCACTACGGACTACGAGAAATAGATTTACCGGTGAGTAAAATCTTATTATATATATATATATATATATATATATATATATATGACTTGGGGTTTGTTTTATTAGATAGAGCATGTCCCTGTGAAGTGCCTTTTGGGGTTGTGGTTTTTCAGAAAGTTACAGGTTTTTTTTAATTAAGAGAAATATGCCCCATTATAGAGATCGGGCATTTCAATTAGTTGCGCCTGCGCAGTGGCCGCCAGCAGGGGGTGTACTAGAGTGCCTTCTCTTGAGAGCCGCAATATGGCCGCCTTCTCCCCGGTTATTCTGTAAATAGGAAAATAACCTCACAGGTTCACATAGGGCAGAGTTGCCACTACTAGTGCAGGGCTGTAACTTACAGTACTAAGGAAAAGCCATATACTAAAGCGGCACGGTGACCTCACCCCTCTCAGAGACACCAGGGCGCAGCACACTGGTGCACACACCTGTTAGCTCAGGGCAGCACTATAGGACCCTCCTGTAATGCTGTGCTGGCGGCGTGTAGTGATCAGGGCACTGGGAGACTGGCTGGCTGGTCTCCGTCTCTGCTGCCTATAGAACTTCCACCTCTGTTATATATCAGGGCTGCTCTCCTGTTATGATTCCAATACTCTGGTCTGGGGATATCTTACAGCAAGGACCTGAGTACTGGAACGTAATGCTTGGAAACGGAGTGGGAACGGGAATATCCCCTGGCGCCCTATCTCCGTTGTCTCGTCCGTGCTGTCAGAAATCTCTTGCGAGACTATGGTTGCTTGGGCCCATGGCAGCCGCGTTTGAAGGGCGGATTACGTCTGCCCAACTCCGATGCCCCCTCAGGTCTTAATGGGAGACAAAGAGAAATCCGAGACAGGGTGATAACAAGGGGCCCTCTACTAAACAACAAAGCCAGGGGCTCAAAACTAACTTTAAACTAGAGTATGTGCGGAAAACCGCCAGGGAAAAGGACAACCAAAATACCCACTTGTCCACTCTTCTACCCGGCACCGGCGAGTTCCGGAGAGGAGTGTGGGAGCGTAAACCTCCGCAAATGCACCAACACAGAATACAAAATAAAGCGGCCTAGGCCGCAGCACGCGGCAGAGCCGCCACTCACGAAAACCACACGAGATCCTCTAGCGACTGTTGCGGGTAAATGAGGACTGGAAGACTCCTTGGGAAGAGATGACAACACTAAGATTCAGGAACTCTGAGGACAGGAATGACCGGACACAGCAGAACTGGAACAGACGTCAGCAAACCAAAGCAGCATGCAGGAAGCTATTACCGGCGTCTGTGTGAAGCACTGAGAAGGTATTTAGCAGGGAGTCCTTCAATCAGAAGTTCAGAGCCTGATTAGCACAATGCCGTGCAGCTGCCTTGCTGCACGACCAGAAGACAAGTGTGTGTGTGTGTGTAGTTCACTTGATTGACCCTGCAAGGGGAGCGCAGTCCGTCCGTGGCGTCCCCGTTGCTAGGGTCCAGGCGGCTCAGCGCGCCCAGCGTCCTAGCGTTGCTAGGGAGCCGGCGGCTAGCACGCTCGGCGTCCCTAGTTGCTAGGCGCCGGGCCGCGAGGACATCGCGGACCACGGCGCCTAACACCTGTGTGTTCTCTTCCTCTCCTACCTCACACTGGAACTGGCCGCCCAGAGAACGAGAGGGCAGCGGCTGACATCAGAGAGGGTGCAGCAATCTGTGTGGGCAGAGCCCCTCACAGCAAGGTGTCCTTATGCTGTGCCCCGTGTAATCACTGTGATCCATACAGACTCACCCTGGTATGCTCTCTATTATTTTTTTTTTACACTGCGGCATGCTCGAGGGAAGGGAGCAGGCACCACCCCACCGCCACTACTCCTCCGCCAGCATCACTACCGAGCCGGTCAGTGTTCCGGCGGCAATGAGCAGTAGGCAGCCACCAGCAACAACAGTCAGGAAGCTGTTACTCCCGGCAGCAGTAGCGTCAAGCTGCAATTCAGCCAGCGGCACGATGATCCGGGAGACAGTGGCAGCACAGGGAAGCAGTACCCCCTCCAATCGCAGCACCAACTAGGAGACTGAGGCAGCAACCTGCCCCCAGCAGCAGCACCACCCTGATGATAGGTAAGATGCATTTTGGTGTCACAAGAAGGTGGCCGGAGTAGTGGCTGGCTGTGGTCACACCCCGGGGAAAAGTGATAGTGATTTCAGTGTTCCCTTGCGTGGGGATTGGATGTGTAGATGTATGGAGGCTATGTATGTATAGATGTGAGCGGCAGTGTGCGGATGTATGAGAGCGGCAGTGTGCGGATGTATGAGAGCGGCAATGTACGGCTGTATAACTGCGTCGGTGTGCGGCTGTATGAGTGCGATGGTGTGCGGCTGTATGCGTGTGGCGGTGTGCTGCTGTAAGAGTGCGGCAGTATGCGGCTGTAAGAGTACGGCTGTAAGAGTACGGCTGTAAGAGTGCGGCTGTAAGAGTGCGGGGTTGTACGGATGTATGAGAGCGGGGTTGTACGGATGTATGAGAGCGGGGTTGTACGGATGTATGAGAGCGGCAGTGTATGGATGTATGAGAGCAACAGTGTACAGTTGTGTGAGAGCGGCAGTGTGCGGATGTATGAGAGTGGCGGTGTACGGATGTATGAGAGCGGCAGTGTATAGGGAGGGATGTCGGAATGCTGTTATAGGGTTCCTAATACAAAATGCCACGTTGGGCTTGATGGGCAGGTAGTGCGGCAAGCACACCCAAATTGGCATCTGACGTCGCCTGCAGTCCACACTGTTGTGAGGAGTCAGAGTTAATTTTGACTGTGTAGTGTACTCACAGAGGACCTACCGCCCGTCCCCTCCTCGCATCTGAGCAGCAAGTCAGGCTCTTATTTTCTTTTTAATCAGGAGAGGCCGAGTGAACTGTGAGCAGGGGGGCAGAGCTACATGGGACCCAGAGGGGCTGCTGTGCTGTCAGAGAGGGAGAGGAAGAGAGAGATGAAGCTACTGCAGATCCCCAGCTGATTGTGAGGTGCCGGGTTGAAGGGTGATGTGATCACCCTTCTCCCTCGCTGCCGCTGGGGACCGCATCTAGGCTTCCTCCATCGAGGGCATGCGGCGCAGCAGTGGGCAGCGTGTAATGAGTTTGTCTGACTCATTATACTGCTGCCTGTTGTGGACACCTCCGTCCGTACGGACTGGTGTACATGCCCAGCACAGAGGTGACAGTGTTGGTGGAAGTGCTGCCCAGTTCTGACCCTGCAGGCCTCCCTGATCTGACTGCGGCCGCTGCTACTGCTGCGGCCCGAAACCCCTGCCGGTCCCCTCCATAGACTTCTGCCTGTCCAGCGCTGAGGTACTAGGGGTATCCCAGCTGCGGGAAGGGTATGTCTCTGGCTTTCTCTCCGGCAGGGGAAGGTGACAGCGGCGGAGGAAGTGTTGCCCACCTCAGACACTGCAGGCCTCCCCGATCCAGCTGCGGCCACAGCTGATGCTGCCAGAACCCCCTGCTGGTCTCCTTTGTTGACTGCCGCATGGCCAGTGCTGAAGTACTGGGGGTAGGCCAGCTACGGGAAGAGTGTCTCTGCCTCGGGCTCTCTCTCTCTGTCAGGGGAAGGAAGGGCTGATTCTCTGGCACAACAGGGAGGGCTAGGCTGCAGGAACACAGCACTGGAAGAAACAGGAGGCCGAACTCATGACCAAAAAGTGAGCAGTGCAGTGATCAGCCCCCTAGTCTTTCCCTCTCTCTGGGTGCAGAGCTGTATTCTACAGAGAGAGCTGGGATGGGAAGAAGGGGAACGGCACCTGACACACACATACACGCGCGGCACCTGACACACACATACACGCGCAACACCTGACACACACACATACACGTGCGGCACCTGACACACACACACGTAGCATCAGACACAATAAAATAAACATGCAGCACCTGACCCACACATACACGCGCAACACCTGACACACACACATACACGTGCGGCACCTGACACACACACACACACGTAGCATCAGACACAATAAAATAAACATGCAGCACCTGACCCACACATACACGCGCAACACCTGACACACACACATATACAAGTGCGGCACCTGACACACACACGTACCATCAGACACAATAAAATAAACATGCAGCACCTGACACATGCATATACACGCAGCACCTGACACATGCATATACACGCAGCACCTGACACATGCATATACACGCAGCACCTGACACATGCATATACACGCAGCACCTGACACATGCATATACACGCAGCACCTGACACATGCATATACACGCAGCACCTGACACATGCATATACACGCAGCACTTGACACATGCATATACACGCAGCACCTGACACATACATATACACGCACACCATCAGACACACACATACACACGCAGTGCCTTACTCACACACACATGTACACGCGCAGCACCTGACGCACACACATGTACACGCGCAGCACCTGACGCACACTCATGTACACACGCAGCACCTGACGCACACTCATGTACACGCGCAGCACTTAATGCACACTCATGTACACGCGCAGCACCTGACGCACACTCATGTACACGCGCATCACCTGACACAGACATACGTATTCATGCACAGCACCAGACATACACTTGTACACACGCGGAGCACCTGATACTCACACACATATACACCCGCCACACCTGACACACACACACACACGTGCGGCAGCTGACGCATACATACGCACCATCAGACACACTCATATATACACGCAGCACCTGACACACACATACACACAGGAGCTGACACACACATACCCAGGCAGCACCTGACACACACACACATATACACGCGCAGCACCTGACACCACGCACTCACACGTACAAGCAATGCATTTCACGCCTACCTCCAGCCTCAGTTACAGGCTGCTGCCGCCTACCCCCCTCCCTGCATCAGCTGCAAAGGCAGCAAAATATTTTGACCAAAGTCTAAAGGCCCGTACACATTAAACGATGTCGCTCTGTGAGCTACATCGTCTAATGTTTCCCCTCCCGGGCCGGCCGGCGGCCGACTGTACACACTGAGCGATATGACCGCTCATATCGCTCAGTGATGTCACGCCCCCGCCAGCCCTGCATGAAGGTCGTGGACGACAGTCCACATCCTTCCTGCATGCCCTACCGACAGCGAAGATTGTTGCCGACCCGCGGGGCCGCGCATCGTTTGTCGCTGGCTGCATACACACTTAACGATAAAATGAGCGACGTCGCTCATTAAATCGTTAAGTGTGTACGGACCTTAAACAATTTGGTTTGGTTAATAAAATAATTTTGCACAGAACAGTGATGTTATACGAACATTTTCATTAAACATTTAAAAAATTAAATGTTTATTCTTACAGTGAAATTTTACATTTCTGAATAAAAAAAATAAATGTAAAAAAAGCGATGAAATTCTATAGACAAAAAACCTTACGGTTTCACATGTCCCATTAAGGCTTCTTAGACATGATCGAAATTTCAGAAGCCTGTTGTAACTCTTCCACTCAAACTCCAAAAAGCAATGAAATTCCGATCATTAAGGCTGACGCCTTAATGGACGAGTTCCTTGCGCAATACAGATATGGTATGCCATCACAGCCTGTGGGTAAGTGCAGATTCAGCACTCTCACAGAGTGAGATTGCTGTCACTCACACAATGGTGGAGCTGCTAATTCACAGATTTGTGTGCTCATTGGAATACACACATGCAGTCTATGCAACTGAAGGTCTGAGCGGAAGACAACGCTGCTCAGATGAGGTAAGAGTGTTGTTGATTGGAGGGAGGAGAGCGGTGTGGATGGGGGAACAGAAGTGTGTGGATAGAGGGAACACTAAGCAGCACTAATGGGGGGGACAGAGAAACACGGGGTAATTCAGACCGCAGCAGCAGCAGCGATTGCAGTCTGAATTAGTTTGTGAGGTGCGCACGTGCAATGGCCGCACTGCGCGTGCGTACCCCAGGAGCCCAGTGAGATGCTATCACCCTGCCTGATTGATAGGCAGAGGTGGTTGCGGGGAAGGAGGGGGGCGTGCAAACAGCGTTAGAATGCCATTGGCAGGGCATGGTCTGCACAACGGAGGCGTTTCCGGACCACTGGGGGGTGGGCTGTGGCGGTTATCCCCCTGCCAAGAGCGCAGGATCCACTAAATTTACCTTCAGGATGTCAGCTACATGAATAGGGTAAGAGTGGTGTGGATAGGGGGTAGATTAAGCAGCAAGTATGGGAAGGGAGACAGAGCGGTGCAGATGGGGGAAATGGTGCAGATGGGTTGAAAACACTGGCATGGATGGGTAGAAAACTGGTGCAGATGGGAGAGAAGACAGTGTGCCATGTACTGGAGGAGGCAGAGTGACGTTGAAGATGGAAACACTGAGCAGCACAGAGAGAAGAAAACGGTGGTACAGACAATGCACAGGTGGGGAAAGACAGATGGTACAGATAAGTTAGTACAGACTAGCACAGATGGGAGAACACAGCAGTAGGGATTGGGGAAGACCGGGCAGCATGGGGGTGTATAGGGGAAGTAAGTGTAGATGCATAGACCGTAGATGGGGTATTATAGTTTAGCAATTAACCAAGATGTTTGAGGGAGCTAAATGTGTATACTAAGTGAGATGGATGTATGGAGTTAGAAGGATGTTGTAACAAGGTGGCTTTGTTGTGTTGACTGAATGGGATGGTTGTGGGCACTGTGTGGGATGGGAGCACCACAAAACTGCTCAGACCTTCAGTTGCATAGACTGCATGTGTGTATTCCAATGAGCACACAAATCTGTGAATTAGCAGCTCCACCATTGTGTGAGTGACAGCAATCTCACTCTGTGAGAGTGCTGAATCTGCACTTACCCACAGGCTGTGATGGCATACCATATCTGTATTGCGCAAGGAACACGTCCATTAAGGCGTCAGCCTTAATGATCGGAATTTCATTGCTTTTTGGAGTTTGAGTGGAAGAGTTACAACAGGTTTCTGAAATTTCGATCATGTCTAAGAAGCCTTAATGGGACATGTGAAACCGTAAGGTTTTTTGTCTATGGAATATATATATATATATATATATATATCACAAACATATATGATTCATACATATATCACACACACATACATGATACATACATGAGAAAGACCTGGGATGGTGATGAGGCCAGGGCCCCCTGCTGATGTTGCGTTGAGGAAGGCAGTGTTCCAGGGCGGATGCCAGTCGGGGAGAGCGCCGCGCAGCCCGGGAAAAATACTGCTGAGGAGCTACATCTGGAAGAGCCCCTGGGAGGGAGAGTGCCACATGCCCCATCCTGCGTGGCAGACTCTGCAGGCCTGCACATGGGAAGGGAGGTCTCTGGCCACACGTACTCACCCTTCTGCTGAAGCCCCGCTGCTGTCCCCATCAGCGATCTCCAGCGGGGAGCGGGGCCAGGATGAACCTCAACCTGTGAGAACTATCTTCATGATCAAGAGATCTCATATGCAAGATAAGTATGTGTTGGGATAGGGCTGGGGAGGGCGGCTGCTCGGGCACACCCCCGTCAAGTTAAGGAGATTTAACTGAGGAAGCACAAGGGAACTCTCGTCTGGGGACAACAACTGCAGGGAGACCACATCTTTTCAGATGAACATGGGAGGGCAGAAGGCTGCCTAATACTGAAGCACCCTCAGACATTAAACCATATGCAACAACTATTGCAAGCATTCCTGGGGGAAGTTCTGCAGCAGACGGATTTGCATACGGTGATGTCATCCAAGCAGTGGGCCAAAGTTGGCTGGAACCCTCATCTGTATATGAAAAGAGAAAAGGGGCATGCAGGGCATGGCGGCCTTTTGCGGCGCTTGGATAACCCCAAGTTTGCATTAAACACCCCCACCCTCCTTCGGTGTGGGGCTCATGTTGGCCATGCCCAAGCCCCTGAAGCATTCAAGCTGATTTCTTGCAGCAGCTGGGCACTGTAACAGCTTCAGAGCTGCTCTACAAGACAAGTAAAAGGGTGTGGGCCCTGCAGCACCACCTGTAGTTTGCATACACACATATATAGGACAGCATCTCTTATATGCCCCAGGGTCAATAAAATAGTATCCTTGTCTAGGCTATCCATCCCCTCAGATAAGGTATTTGTCCATGCCGCTACAGCACTACACACCCAGGCCGACGCAATTGCCGGTCTGAGTAAGGTACCTGAATGTGTATAAATGGACTTCAGGGTAATCTCCTGTTTGCGGTCAGCACACTCTTTGAGGGTAGCCGTATCCTGGGACGGGAGGGCTACCTTCTTGGATAAGCGTGTTAATGCTTTGTCCACCCTAGGGGAGGATTCCCATCGTAACCTATCCGTTGATGGGAAAGGATACGCCATAAGAATCCTTTTGGAAATCTGCAGTCTTTTATCTGGAGATTCCCAAGCTTTTTCACATAACTCGTTCAGCTCGTGTGAGGGGGGAAAGGTTACCTCAGGCTTCTTTCCCTTGTACATATGTACCCTCTTGTCAGCGACAGGGGGTTCCTCTGTGATGTGCAAAACATCTTTTATTGCCATAATCATAAATCGAATGGATTTTGCCAATTTTGGCTGTAACTTTGCATCATCGTAATCGACACTGGAGTCAGAATCCGTGTCGGTATCTGTGTCAACAATCTGGGATAGTGGGCGCTTATGAGACCCTGACAGTCCCTGCAACATAGGATCAGGCATGGGTTTAAATCCTGACTGTCCCAAAGCTTCTGCCTTGTCTAATCTTTTGTGCAATGAGTTTACACTAGCATTTAAAACATTCCACATATCCATCCAATCAGGTGTCGGCGGAGACACCACATTCATTTGCTCCCGCTCCTCTCTAATATAGCCTCCTTCCTCAGACATGTCGACACACGTGTACCGACACACTACACACACAGGGAATGCTTTTTCTGAAGACAGTTTCCCCACAAGGCCCTTTGGAGAGACAGAGAGAGAGTATGTCAGCACACCCCCCAGCGCTATATAACCCAGGAATAAAACAGTAACTTAATGTTTGCCCAGTAGTGCTGCTGTATGTAATTTGCGAATTATGTGCCCCCCCCCCCCTCTTTTCAACCCTCTTGTCTAACGTGGTATAAGCAGGGTAGAGTCCGGGGAGCTTCCTCTCAGCGGTGCTGTGGAGAAAAAATGGCGCTGGTGAGTGCTGAGGGAGAAGCCCCGCCCCCTCGGAGGCGGGCTTCTGTCCCGCTTAAACTGTAAAATTGGTGGGGGCTTATACATATATAAAGTGCCCAGCTGTATATATGTTATATTTTTGCGAAAGAGGTTTATATTGCTGCCCAGGGCGCCCCCCCTGCGCCCTGCACCCTTACAGTGACCGGAGTATGTGAGGTGTATGGGAGCAAAGGCGCACAGCTGCAGTGCTGTGCGTTACCTCAGTGAAGATCATGAAGTCTTCTGCCGCCTCTGAAGTCTTCTTTTCTTCTCATACTCACCCGGCTTCTATCTTCCGGCTCTGCGAGGGGGACGGCGGCGCGGCTCTGGGACGGACGGCGAGGGTGAGATCCTACGTACCAATCCCACTGGAGCTAATGGTGTCCAGTAGCCTAAGAAGCAGGACCTTGCAACTCAGATAGTAGGACTGCTTCTCTCCCCTCAGTCCCTCGATGAGGGAGTCTGTTGCCAGCAGTGCTCCCTGAAAATTAAAAACCTAACAAAATACTTTCTGTCAGAAAGCTCAGGAGAGCTCCTGAAAAGCACCCAGTCTCCACTGGGTACAGTATCAAACTGAGGTCTGGAGGAGGGGCATAGAGGGAGGAGCCAGTGCACACTCAGAACTAAAGTCTTTCTTAAAGTGCCCATGTCTCCTGCGGAGCCCGTCTATCCCCATGGTCCTTACGGAGTCCCCAGCATCCTCTAGGACGTTAGAGAAAATAGGATTTTAATACCTACCGGTAAATACTTTTCTCTTAGTCCGTAGAGGATGCTGGGCACCCGTCCCAGTGCGTACTGTGTCTGCAGTTATTAAATGGCCCTTAACTCCAGAACATTTATGTGGAGATGAAAACATCCAAGGAAGACTTGACCATCTTCCTTGGATGTTTTCCCTCTGTGTGACTGCTCTCCAGCCTCGGAGGGTTGCATCCGTGGTCCCTAGGATCCCGTCCTGGATCCCGAACCATCGCCCCTCTAGGTGGTGAGAACTGTGCAGCCACCAATGGAGTGAGATTCTGGTCTTGGAAGACAGGATTATCCTCCGGTGCATGTGTAGGTGGGATCCGGACCACTTGTCCAACAGGTCCCACTGGAACACTCTGGCATGGAACCTGCCAAACTGAATGGCCTCGTAGGCCGCAACCATCTTCCCCAGCAACTGAATGCATTGATGGATTAACACTCTTGCTGGTTCCAGAATTTGTTTGACCAGACTCTGGATCTCCAGAGCCTTTCCACTAGAAGAAAACCTCTTCTGTGTCCAGTATCACTCCCAAAAACAACAACCGCGTCATTGGGACCTACTGCGATTTTGGCAAGTTTAGGAGCCAACCATGTTGTTGAAGAACTGTCAGGGAGAGTAGATGTTTTGCACCAACTGGTCCCTGGATCTCGCCTTTATCAGGAGATCATCCAAGTACGGGATAATTGTGACTCCTTGCTTGCGAAGGAGGACCATCATTTCCGCCATCACCCTGGTGAAAATCCTCGGAGCCGTGGACAGACCAAACGGCAACGTCTGAAATTGGTAATGACAATCCTGAATTGCAAACCTCAGGTAGCTTGATGCAGTGGCTAAATGGGAACATATAAGTAGGCATCCTTTATGTCTACCAAAACCATGAAATCTCCTTTATCCCCCGGACTAGAGATCACTACCCTGAGAGATTCCATCTTGAAATTGAATTTCTTTAGGTAGAAATTAAGGGATTTCAGATTTAAGATTGGTCTGACTGAGCCGTCCGGCTTCTGGACCACGAAGAGGCTTGAATAAAAACCTTCTCCCTGCTGACTAAGGCTGATTTGAACAATCGGTGAGGGGGAACGTCTTGAAACCCCAGTTTGTACCCTTGGGACACTATTTGTAAAACCCACGAGTCCAGGTCCGAATGAATCTAGAACTGACTGAAGAGTTTTAGACGTGCCCCCCACTGGTGCGGGCTCCTGCAAGAGAGCCCCAGCGTCATGCAGTGGATTTGGCAGAAGCAGAGGACGATCTCTGCTCCTGCGATCTTGAAGAGGCTACAGACCTCTTCCCTCTTTTCCTTCCTCTACCTGCAAAGAAAGGGGAATCTTAACTTCTTGCATATCTATTGGGCCGAAATGACTGCGTCAGATAATGATGCGTCTTCATCCGTTGAGAGGGAACATAGGGCAAGAAGGATGACTTACCTGCGGGAGCTGCCGAGATCAAATTAACTAGGCCGTCGCCAAACAAGGCTTCACCTTCATAGGGAAGAGACTCCCTTTCTTCTTGGAGTCAGCATCAGCATTCCCTTGGTGAATCCACAATGCCCTCCTATCCGAGACTGCCATGAAATTGGCCCGTGAGCACTTGTGCCCGGTGTAGGATTTTTAAATATGTGTAGTTTACTGTATGCAAGGGTTTAAAACCTTTTAGGAACTGAGATCTAAGGTGTATTACATGTAGTTTAAAAAAAACAAAAAAGGTTTATTTTATGGCAGTAGTTTCCAAACTGGGGTTCTTGCACTGGTAGCATAGTTTGGTGGTCCAGGACCAATTAAAATTATTTATACTTTATTAAATTGGCAAAACCATTCCCTCACAACATAACTGAACCTGAGGATGACATGCTATAAACACAATTTACTTAATTTTATATTTTTTTCTGAATTTCTCAATAAAAAAAACTTTGGCCTAGGGGTGCCGTGAAACAAATTTTGATACTCTAGGGCAGGGGTGTCAAACCCATGGGCCGCATGCCGCCCCCAATGCATCCTTTTGTGGCCCACAGGCCGGGGTCCGGCAGGGGTCCTTTTGTGGCCCGATCACCTTGCTTAGAGCGAGGGCAGGAGAGTGCAGCCAGAGTCTTTGCTTTCTATGTGCGGCACCATCTTCCCGAAGAGATCACCGGGAAGATAGTGCCTCTTCCACTGGCTACAGCACAGGTATACTGGGGTGGGGTAGCAAACTGGGGGCCCCAATGGGCCCCTCCAGCAGTCCCTCTACCAAAACACGTCTTTTGGTGGTTTTGCGGTGTTGTTATAACTACATGGTGACGATACTGTAGCACAGAGATTTTCAACCATTTACAACTCACGTCACACAGAACAAGATTTAAATATTGACAAGGCACACTGAAATATAATGGTGATGCATGGTGCAGTATCGTGTCCTAGGATGTCATGTCGCAGCTTCTCCATAGGTAACGCCTGAACAGGCCCGGTGACAGGGGGGACAAAGGGGACACTTGTTCAGGGCTCCAAGTATTAAGAACAGAAATAATGGGGCCACAGTGCCAATATTGCTTTTTAAAGTGTATCCACCAACTGCTCAATTTAAGCAGGAAAACAATTAACAGGCCAACTAAACCCTCCCCCCTCCTTTTACCCCATCACTTTGTCCAGTCCCTGTGGTCCATACTGTATTGCCATTATTATGCATGTTGCTGTGCTGGCCCTTTTCTGAATGTCCCTGCCACCGCCACCGAAGAGCTGGATAGCCCAGTATGAAAACCACCTGCTGGCCTCACTGACGGTCCGAGTCAAAGGCTCCATTTTTTTTAAAGATCCCTCTGCCAAGTTAAGGGGGGTTGAGGGGGCCCCAGAGATATCAGTGCACTGGGCCCCGAGATTTCTGTTGCTGGCCCTGACCCTCAGGGGCGTATCTACCCCTTGGCCAGGATGGCACTTGCCAGGGGCACCATCCAGCTGTGCTAACCGTGGCTAAGGGATAGAGTTCTGCAGTCTCGAAAGGGCGCTATGGCAATCAGCGTGGGACTGACCAATTAGACGGTGAGGGAAGGATACTGAAATTGTCCCAACCCTGTTACAGTTTGAAACGCCCCTCAACTGCTGTCCACTGCTTCACTCCTAGCTCTGCCCCTTTGAAATTATTAATCCCTACCCCCCGGTAGGCGGAGTTCTCCAGGCCCATACTCAGGAGTCACCACTGCTGTACATTATGTGCCGGTTGTAGAGGCAGAGCGGGGAACATCAGAGATCGCCACAAATTACACAGTGGGCAAGGAGATGGCTGGAGACAGCTGCACAGCCATGCCTTGCAAGTTCGAGAGAGCTGTTGAATTTCAGCACTTCAAGTCAGAGCCTGCCCCCTGCTGCCCAAGCAGTCCGTGACAGTTAGTGTCGAGGAGGGGGGGATTTGTGCATGTGTGCTATCAGTGTGTGTGTGTGTGGGGTGGTGGAGGATGTGTGTGACTGTGAGGGAGCTGTCAGTGTCAGTGGGGAGAGGAGCAGGAGGGAGTTGTCAGTGTGTGGAAGTGATGAGAGTTGTCAGTACTGGGGAAATGTGTGTGTGTGTGTGTACTAGATTTAGGAGTGTGTGTTTGTGAGAGGTTTCAGTTGGGGAATTAGAGTTCATACAGTAATTAAATGTTTTCATATTGAGAACTACATCTCCCAGCATATACAGTGTGCTGGGGATGCTAACAAGCTTTATTTAAAAGTTTAAAAAACATTGCTTTTATGACTGCAATGGTTTAAAAGGGAGAGCTATAAATCAATTTATCAGTGAATGATCGCAGTTTGAGCTGTTACATTTTACTGAACCACCTATCCCTCCACACTCACTACCTGTCCTCAGGATACATTTACCATCCCGGCAGACGGTATACCGGCGGTCATTTGACCGATGTTGGAATCCTGACACCACTTGGGAGACTGGTGCCGGCACACAGACAGCCAACATCCCGAAGGCGAGTATTGGAGGGAGGGTTAGGACCGGGGGAGCGGGTGATAGGGAAGGCACTAGGAGGGGGGGGGGGTTAGTCCTAGCTGCCACCCCCTGAGGGTTAGCCCTATCCGCCACCCCCCCCCCAGAGGGTTAGGATTAGGTATCATGTGACTGCTGGAATCCCGAGCGCCGGATGCCATACCCAACCCCCTTTACTTTTTCAGGCATTTCTATCTCTCCTCTCTCTATGGTGTTCCGATTGCCCACTTTCCCTTGTGCTTTTCTCTCTCTCTCCTTTGTTTAGAGCATCAGTTTCTGTAGTCCACTTTATCCTTATTTTTTCCAGTGTTTCACTATCTCTCTGATGTAATGAGGATGTATGGTCTAGAGGGATCAGTAATGCATTGTACTGTATAGAGGCGTCAGGGATGTAGCGTAGGGTATAGAGGCGTCAGGGATGTAGCGTAGGTTATAGAGGCATCAGGAATGTAGCGTAGGGAATAGAGGCATCAGGGATGTAGCGTAGGGTATAGAGGCGTCAGGGATGTAGCATAGGGAATAGAGGCGTCAGGGATGTAGCGTAGGGAATAGAGGCATCAGGGATTTAGCTTAGGGAATATAGGCATCAGGGATGTACTAGCAGGTATATAGAGGTCAGTGTACTGTATAGAGGGGTCAGTAATGCAGTGATGGTTATAGAAAGGTCAGTGATGTAGTGTAGGGTATAGAGGGGTCAGTTATGTAGTGTGGGGTAAAGAGGGGTCAGTAAAGATACTAAGCTGAAGTACTTAGAACACTTCTTGAATTAAGACACAACCTGCAAGAAAAAGTATGCAATATGGGTGAAAAGGCAAATGTCAGAGGTCTGATACAAGTAACCAGCTCCACACCTTGCACCACATAGCGTTATGTTAAACTGGGATATGTTCTTTTTTGGTGTGTGTATATGTGTGTGGGGGGGGGGGTGCCAAAGGAAATTTTTGCCATTGGCTCCTTTGGTCTAGAACCAGCCCTGATCACAAAATATTTTTGTCTAAGCAGACTGGACATTGATCAGCGTTGGCTCATTCTCAGCCCCCCGCCCAGCCTCTGCTGCCAACAGACTGCTATTAGCTAGTTAACCTTCTGCCTTCCCTATCTATGACACAGACTGCTGCTAATGCTACCAGACTGTTCCCAGTGGCTTCACACCAACAGTGAATCCCAGCCGATGATGTAGGGCAGCGTGTGGGGGAGGGGGTCAGTTGCTGTGGCTCCAACATGGTAACCGCCAATGGACTGCAATGCTTTATCGAAAGGGGGGGCGCCAGTCCCTTACTTTGCCAGGGGCGCTTGGACCCCTAGCTACACCTCTGTTGACCCTAACCGATACCCCTAAACTAACCATAATTCCTGCAGTAAAAATCCATGTTTCTATGTATATAAGGGGTCATTCCGAGTTGATCGCATGCTGCCGTTGTTCGCTGCGTAGCAATCAGTTGAAAAAAATGGCTAATCTGTGCATGCGCATGCTCCGTAATGTGCATGCGCATCGTACGGGTACAAAGTCCATTGTGGTTTTGCACTAGTTCTAGCGATTATTCCAATCACAGAACAGGCCACAAGGAGATTGACAGAAAGAGGGCGTTTCTGGGTGGCAACTGACCGTTTTCAGGGAGTGCTTGGAAAAATGCAGGCGTGGCAGAAGAAATGCAGACGTGGCTGGGCATTCGCTGGATGGGTGTGTGACATCAAAAGCCGTCCCTCGGTTGTTAGAATCAACGCACACGAAGTGTAACTACAGTGCTGGTCTTATTTTGAAATGATTTTGCAGGCGCTCTGCTGCTCAAGTGTTCGCACTTCTCCAAAGTGAATATACACTCTCCAGTGGGCAGCGACAATGCGTTTGCATGGCTGCTAAAAACTGCTAGCGAGCAATCAACTCAGAATGACCCCCATAGTGTATTGCAAGAAAATATCTGTAAATCCAATGGTACCGTAAGTGCGGTATATACTCGCACTTCTTTGCGGGGTGAGAACATCTCCCCTAAGTGAAGTCAGCCCTATGAATAGAGTTTGTGTGATCCCTGTGCAGCAGTCACAGAAAGGGTTCATCTCTGCAGTTTGTCACTCAAATTACATTGCTGCATTTTTTTCTAGAAGTGGATCTGAGAGCTGTTACCCGCAGACCAGCTACAATAATTATCCTGGGTACTCACTAGACCAGTGGTTCTCAAACTGCACCCTGGGGTGCCTCAGGACACTTGCAGGGGTGCCTTGGATTGGTGGTCCAGGACCAATTCAAAATATTTATAGTTAGTGTTATAGGCAAAACCAGTGCTGTTGGCTGGCAATCATAACATATGTGCACAAGCAGAAGCAAATCCTGTCCCCTACCAAAGGGCCAGTGCTAGGGTGTTTGGCGCCTCCCTGCAAACTATTAATTTGGGCCCTCTCTCCAATACTTAATAAAGGGACAGTGCGCTCCTTAAAAAAAGAAGGTGTGGTATCACAAGGAAGGGGCATGGCCACACAATAGCACCCCAAATCAAAATACGCCACACAGTAGCACTATCTTATTGTCATTACACCGCATGTAATAATAATAATAATAATACCCACAGTCGCAGTGCCCTTTATACACATAACCACCATATCAGTGCAGCTTACACACATAATGCCAACAGTAGCAGTGCCCCTTCTACACATGCCCACGGTGGCAATCCTTTACATGGCAAATATCAACCTGGTTTTGCCATGTAAAGGATTGCCACTTTAAAAACAAACAATCAAACAAAAACAAAAAAAACAACAGGAAAAAACACAAAATCTCTCACTTTCTGATTCTCACACCCTATTACATTCCTCTCTATATATTTAAATGTTTCTATTACTGTATGTTCCCTCTTCCCTTCTCCAAACTATACACATCAACATTTTTTAGTATTTCCAGGTAAGTTTTGTGATGTAGGCCATGCACAATTTTAGTTGCCCTAATGTATTTACAGCCTTCTGGAGATATGGCTTCTGGAACTGAACACAGGATTCTAAATGTGGCTGTACCAAGGACCTATACAGTGGCATTACAGGTTGAGTATCCCTTATCCAAAATGCTTGGGACCAGAGGAATTTTGGATATCGGATTTTTCTGTATTTTGGAATAATTGCATACCATAACGAGATATTATGGTGATGGGACCTAAATCTAAGCACAGAAGGCATTTATGTTTCATATACACCTTATACACACAGCCTGAAGGTCATTTTAGCCAATATTTTTTATAACTTTGTGCATTAAACAAAGTGTGTGTACATTCACAGAATTCATTTATGTTTCATATACACCTTATACACACAGTCTGAAGTTCATTTAATACAATATTTTTAATAACTTTGAGTATTAAACAAAGTTTGTGTACACTGAGCCATCAAAACACAAAGGTTTCACTATCTCAGTCTCACTCAAAAAAGTCCGTATTTCGGAATATTCCGTATTTCGGAATATTTGGATATGGGATACTCAACCTGTATTACTTTTTTCTGCTACTGGTTCTTTAACCTATGCAAACAAGCATCTGACTTGCCTTTCCTATTGCTTTGTTACATTGCTTACCTGAAATAGTAATACTTAGATAGCTTTCCTCTTGCCATTATAATGCCCTTAATATTATAGTTAGCCTTTGCATTTTTGAGACGTGTATGATTTTGCATTTTTTGGCATTAAATGTTGCCATGTTCTTGACCATTCCTCTAGTCCAGGGGCGGAACTGCCAGAGACAACGGAGTCAGTTGCCGCCGGGCTCCAGCCCTAAAGGGGCTTCCTCCATTGCCCCCCGGCTGTTACGTGCCCTTCCTACTAAATAGACAAAGGCGCTACCAGCAGGGTCTCGCAGTTTGTACATTCCATGCCGTAACACCCTTCTTTCCACCTTCACAATGAAGCTATTGGTACTTTGCAAAAAAAAAAATTATTAGCATTGCAACTCAGCAGATCAATGCAGTGTGCAGCCACACACTCCATATATCTGCTCAGCCACAAAGCTGATTATTTCTTCACAAAGTACAAGGTGAGCTCCAAATAGAATTCTCTAGCTTAGATTATACCTTTCTATGCAAGGGTAAATAGCTCAATTGTTTGACTGCAATGCCACAGGAAATGGTTTGGATCCAAGACAGTGTGACTGAATAATAAAGAAACCTTAAGATGAGTTCATGAATGTTGTATAAGTATTAGTGAGAGAAGGGGTCAGGAGCATGCTAGGCTGCAAAAAATAAGGTAGGCTGCAAGTGAAAGTAATGATCTCCTATATATTTTCCCAGATCTGTCACTCTGTGTGGCTAACTCTGGGGGAAGTCACAGCAATGGGCGGAGACGGCAACTGCAGGACGATACACCAGTGCCAGCAGCAGACCGTAACAAAGTGACAGATCAGGGAGAATATATAGGAGGTAGGGAGGTGGCCATGGTACATGGCTGGCCAAGGGACACTAGCTCATGTACCCCTTTACCACTGAGGCTGGCCACCAAGGATGGACCTGTCACCAGTGCACATGCAATAACCTCTTCTGCTGCCCTCTTTGCAACTCAGATTGCCCAGTGCTCCCCTTCGCTAACAGTCCACAAAGTTTCCCCATCTCACGATCTGCCTCCTCACCCCCACTTTCATCTCTACAGCACACGCGCATATCATACAAGATCCCATCATGCGTACGTAGGTCTGAAATGCAAGAGGGAGGTTGGGGGGAGATTGGCATGCGCCAGCAACACCACACAGCTCACTGTGACCACAGTGGAGAGGCGCTGCAACAGGACAATACACCAACCTCGGAGCAAGGAACTGCGTCGGTCAGGAGGAGAACTATTTCAATAGCATAAAAAGGTTAATGCGTCCCACCCTATGGACACCAGACTCATCAAGTCACTGTTGCCAGAGTCTCATACAATGACTCTGAACCTCTAAGCACACTATTTGACTGTCCACACCCTGCTGTGCCTATTACCCATCTCCTCCACCACCCTCAACACTGACCCACACATCATTCACCCACAAAGATACAATAAAGGTAGTTTGGATAAATTAGCTAAATGAAATGGATTTAACCAATTTATCTAAATGACCATTTTTGGATGTTTTCCAGTGTTTGTGAACAAATGGTCAATTGTAATTTGCTGCCACATATTAGCATAATTTTGTTTCAACTAGAAAAAAAAATTGGACAGATAATCTAAGTGTGGATCCAGTTTAAAGGTCCGTATTCACGGCCCGATTTTGGGGAGAGATGTGTGCTGAGCGAACTGCTCAGCACACATCTCTCCCCCCGCTCAGCACAGCGTGATGTGTGCTGAGCGTACGGGGGGTGGGGGGGGCGCTCATTTCACCCCCTGTGTAGGGCATTCTGTGTGTATCCAGCTTAACAGGTGTGAGCATCATACAACTACTGACTTGCGAGTAACTATACAGCAGCTCCATACCTTGTGACTTGAAGAAACACCAGTTAACCCCGGGAATGCTGCAGTCAAAGCAACAATTCCTCTTCTTCAATTACCATTTTAATAATAGGGTAAAGAAAATGAAGTGGATTTTTGAAAGAAAATAATACTGTCAATATACTATTAAAACAAATTAAAATGGTAAAAGTTATTGTACTTTAAGTAAAAATAAAAGAGACAAAATATCAATCCCAGTTTTGGATTACTTTAATTAACAAAAAAAATGCATATTGCAGAGGATAGTTTCAATCTGCCTACCTCTGGGTTATGGGCCCAGCATGCTTCCATTGCAGTACTCTGCTGCACATGTAAGTGCAAGAGATCCTGAAGCACTCACTCATCATGGGAAAGTACCAATGTGTTTCTTCGTTGGTTGATGGAAGAAACATCTTACAAAAACTCTCCAGATTATTGACTTTTTAAAGTTTTTCTAGGAAACGTTTTAGATGAATGCTTATTAGCCTTTGTCAGTATGGACTTTTGCAAAGTGTCTCTGTGGCGCAATCGGTTAGTGTGTTTGGCTATTAACCAAAAGGTTGGTGGTTCAATCCCACCCAGGGACGTAATTAACCTTGTGATCAGATTTTGGTGATATTTAAGTAGACAAGTCAAAATTTCAAACCTCCTCTTATGGTGTAGGGTACATGGCCTTCTCTGATGTAATCAGAGTTAGATTTGATTCAGTGATTTTATAAAAAACAGCTAGGAAGCACAATTTAGCAGTGGGTTGCAGAGAAAAAAAATATGCTGGCAGAAAAATCCAATCGAGTGATTAAACAGCTCTTCATTTTCTGGCTTTATTTTTATGCTAACAAATTTGTTCTCTGAAAAGTGTCCACAAAGCCAAGTCTCTGATTAACACCTTTGTAAGGATGGTTTTTCACCTATTACTAAATTAAACTTGCTTCATTGGAAAGGCAGCAAGATGCATCCTCATTTCAATGTCTACTGAAATAATACAAGTTGACACCAGGAAACATTAACGCCACTGCATCCTTGCTGCTTTCTCATGTGGAAGTCTGTTTAATGTGAAAACAAATGTGTGTGTTTTTTTCAACCTGGAAGCCCAACATCGATTAAGATCGATCTTAAATAGACCCCTGGGTTTTAAGGATAACCATGGTTGAGTCCAATGGTTAATTCACATTGACCGAAGTTCTAATTAAGTCACCTGTGCTCAAGCATGATATCCTTAAAATCTGGATTGCAATGACAGCATTTTGGAACTATGCCTAAGGGTTTAATTTTTACATTTATCCACTGACAATAAATCTACCTACAATATCCCTGTAACTGTTATGATTACAGTATTTCACTAAATAATTTAATTTGCTGAACCTTCTGTAAAAAGAAATATTAAGCTGCTGTAATTCCCAGATGCAGCAAATTTGTTAGCTAGTGGGCAAAACCATGTGCACTGCAGGGATGGGGGGGGGGGGGGGGGCAGATATAACATTTGCAGAGAGATTTAGGTGGGTTATATTGTTTGTGTGCAGGGTAAATACTGGCTGTTTTGTTTTTACACTGCAATTTAGATTTCAGTTTGAACACACCGCACCAAAATCTAACTCTCTCTGCACATATTATACACCCCCCCCCACTGCAGTGTACATGGTTTTAGCTAATAAATTTGCTGCTGTGATCAGATCTGAGTTAAGCCCTATGTATTTGGCACTGGCAAAGGGTTAGAGGCCTTGCTGTAGAGCTCACACCTTTCTTATCATGCATTGTAATATTTCCTATGTCCTGATGTTGTGCTCTCTGCTCCATCCAAGTAAACAGCAATGTAGCATGGCTATCAAAGAGCGTGAAGATTGCAGATTTCCTGGGATTAATGCTAAGGAATGCTATTCCAGAGGCTGCTGCTTTAATTCAAGTGTCACTGGGGTTAAATGGTGTTTTTACCTTAAAAACACAGGTAGAGTATATAGTACAGTGGTAAAGTGGGAGCATGTAGTGCTATTGATTACAGATTTGATGGAGCTTAAACATGGATAAGGTCCATGGCTCTAAGAGTTTATCTTGTGTATCCTTTATTCTTAGTCATGGTCAGATAAGATTAGAAAATACCATTTAAGTGGAAATTTCCTCTTAGCTGTTTTTCAGTTTGCTCAACTGTCTGATTAACTGGTCCTAAAAAAAGGACCAAAGGAGCTAAATTGCCCCGTGATCTAGCTAAATTGCCCCAGTTAAAAAAAAAAAAAAACTAAGCTGCTGTAATTCCTGGATGTTTCCTTACTGCATCAACAGGAAGTGACAAGAAACAATGTAATGTGGAACCGTACAGCAGAAGGGATTGCGGCTACCCCACAATAAGTGCAGCGGAATGTAAGAAGAGGCATATACAGTGTGGTGTGGCTGTAGATGAGCTTAGTGGTTTCTGTTAGAGTTCTTCTACTTCTAACTACTCGTACATAAATGAGTAAGCCGCCGATTTATTAAACCTGGTGAAATGATAATTTGCATGGTGATAAAGTACCAGCCAATCAGCTCCTAATTGCCATGTCACAGGCTGGGTTTGAAAAATGACAGTTAGTAGCTGACTGGCTGGTACTTTATCACCTTGCACTTTATCAGTTCACCAGGCTTAATAGATCTGCCCCAATGTTTCAAAATGGAATGCATCAAGAGAACGGTGTTGGTAGTATAAAACTACCTACAGCACCTGGTATTCCCAGGTGGTCTCACATCCAAGAACAAACCAGGCCTAAAATCAGGTGATATTGGGCATATACAGTGTGGTGTGGCTGTAGATGAGCTTAGTGGTTTCTGTTAGAGTTCTTCTACTTCTAACTACTCGTACATAAATGAGTAAGCAGCCGATTTATTAAACCTGGTGAAATGATAATTTGCATGGTGATAAAGTACCAGCCAATCAGCTCCTAATTGCCATGTCACAGGCTGGGTTTGAAAAATGACAGTTAGGAGCTGACTGGCTGGTACTTTATCACCTTGCACTTTATCAGTTCACCAGGCTTAATAGATCTGCCCCAATGTTTCAAAATGGAATGCATCAAGAGAACGGTGTTGGTAGTATAAAACTACCTACAGCACCTGGTATTCCCAGGTGGTCTCACATCCAAGAACAAACCAGGCCTAAAATCAGGTGATATTGGGCATATACAGTGTGGTGTGGCTGTAGATGAGCTTAGTGGTTTCTGTTAGAGTTCTTCTACTTCTAACTACTCGTACATAAATGAGTAAGCAGCCGATTTATTAAACCTGGTGAAATGATAATTTGCATGGTGATAAAGTACCAGCCAATCAGCTCCTAATTGCCATGTCACAGGCTGGGTTTGAAAAATGACAGTTAGGAGCTGACTGGCTGGTACTTTATCACCTTGCACTTTATCAGTTCACCAGGCTTAATAGATCTGCCCCAATGTTTCAAAATGGAATGCATCAAGAGAACGGTGTTAGTATTGTAAAAATACACACAGCTCCTGGTATTTCCTTGTGGTCTCCCATCCAAGTACTAAAACCAGGACCAACACTGCTCAGCTTCCATGATCAGGAGAGATTGGGCAAATCCAGTGTGCTGTGGCTGTAGATGAGCTGGTGGTTTCTGTTACAGCTCTTCTACTTCTAACTTCTGGTACATAAAAGAATACATGTAAAAATTAAATGTACCAAGAAAATGGTGTTGGTAGTTTAAAAACACCTAAAGAATCTGATACTACCAAGCAGTCTCCCATCCATGTATTAACAAAGTCCAATACTGCTTTGCTACAAAAATCAAATGAGATTGGGCATATCCAGTGTGGTGTGGCTTTAGCTAAGCTTTGTGGTTTCTGTTAGAGCTCTTCTACTTCTAACTACTGGTACATTAATGAATATGTATAAGGTTGTAGTTTATCCAATATGCCTTTACTACCTTACCTTTCAACCCCCCCCTCCCTCCCCTCTTCTCCTTATAGCTTCCTTAGTTCTCTCCTCCTCGTGTGTGCGTTATTTGTTTTCTCATACGTCCTAGAGGATGCTGGGGTCACATTAAGAACCATGGGGTATAGACGGGATCCGCAGGAGACATGGGCACTTTAAGACTTTCAAAGGGTGTGAACTGTCTCCTCCCTCTATGCCCCTCCTCCAGACTCCAGTTTTAGTATTGTGCGCAGTGATACTGGATGCACTACAGGGGAGCTCTACTGAGTTTCTCTGAAAAGACTTGTTAGTTTTTTTTATTTTCAGGGAGGCTGCTGGCAACAGTCTCCCTGCTTCGTGGGACTTAGGGGAGAGAAGTATGACCAACTTCTAGTGAGTTCAATGGCTCTGCTTCAGGCTGACAGGACACCATTAGCTCCTGAGGGTGCTGATCGCTGGGTACGCCTAGATGCACACTCCCGCAGCCTGCCGTCACCCCCTTACAGAGCCAGAAGACAGGTGAGTAGCAGAAGAACAGAAGACTTCTTCTTCAGTGACGGCATTCTGAGGTACCGAGCAGCGAGCGGAACGCTGCGCGCCATGCTCCCACACAAACACAGGCACTGCAGGGTGCAGGGCACGGGGGGGGGGGGCACCCTGGGCAGCATAAATTCCTCACAAAAGGCTGGAAAAAGTGGACATTAGTGCCTGGGCACTGTCCTTACCCCGCTAGCGTAATTAATTATTTCTGAGCGGGACAGATACGCGCCATTACAGCGGCGGGGCTTCTTCCTCACCTCACCAGAACATCTTTAGAGCATTACAAGTCTATCACTATAGAGTTTATTATTTCCCAGACTGTGTACTTTTGGCGCTGGATTGTGAGCTGAAAAATCCTCTGTGTCCCTCTGACAGATTTACTGACGGTCTGTCCCCCATAAGCCGGTGTGTCTGTGGGTACTTGGTATATGTGTGTCAACATGTCGGTGGCTGAATGTTTTTCCCAAGAGGAAACTATATTAGGAATGCAGACATATGATGGTGGCCCTGTTGGCACCACCAATAACTGACTGGGTAAATGTTTCAGTAATATCAGAGTAAGGTTGGATAAATCTGTGTCCCAGACACAGACGTAGAGAATAGATGTGATATTCATGGCTATGTTTCTTTTCCCTCAGGCCCCGCTGGGTCGCAAAAATGTTATTTTGCCCAGTTACTACACACTGATACTGACACGGATACTGATACTTATGTCGACCATAATGTTTCCTGATTAGATCCAATATTGGCAAGGAGCATTCAGTACATGATTGTGGATATTAAGGACATATTAAAATCACTGAAGACCCTGCTGTTCCTGACAAAGGGGTCTATATGTATGTATATATAGATATATAATGAAAGCTGATGTAACGTTCCTCCATCTCTGTTTGAGAAAGTCTGGGCCAGCTCGACAAGATGGTTTCAAATCCCCAAAAGGATTCTGGTTGTTTATTCATTTCCCGCCTAGGACAGAATAAAGTGGGAGTCACCCCCTGTTCTGCACGGGGCCCTGTCACAAATCCAGCGGATCGTATGCAGGAAGCTACATTATTTCTAGTTATGTAACCACGGGTACATTACTTAGACCTGCCATTACATGTGCATGGGTGAGTAGTAATATTCAAGAATTGGTCGAATACCTTGTCATCCGATATAGATACCCTGGAGAGATGGGATACTCCTTACGTTGTATCATATCAAGGACACTGCAGCATACTTACGTGAGACTGCAAGGGATATAGGACTCTTGAGTTCACGGGCCAATTTCATGGCAGTGTCGGATAGGAGGGCATTGTGGATTCACCAAGAGAATGCTGATGCTGACTCCAAGAAGAAAGGGAGTCTCTTCCCTATGAAGGTGAAGCCTTGTTTGGTGACTGCCTAGTTAATTTGATCTCGGCAGCTCCCGCAGGTAAGTCAACCTTCTTGCCCTATGTTCCCTCCCAACGGATGAAGACGCATCATTATCTGATGCAGTCATTTCGGCCCAATAGATATGCAAGAAGTTAAGATTCCCCTTTCTTTGCAGGTAGAGGAAGGAGAAGAGAGAAGAGGTCTGCATCCTCTTCAAGATCGCAGGAGCAGAGATCATCCTCTGCTTCTGCCAAATCCACTGCATGACGCTGGGGCTCTCTTGCAGGAGCCCGCACCAGTGGGGGCACGTCTAAAACTCTTCAGTCAGTTCTGGATTCATTCGGACATGGACTCGTGTGTTTTACAAATAGTGTCCCAAGGGTACAAACTGGGGTTTCAAGATGTTCCCCCTCACCGATTGTTCAAACATTAAGTTACTGTGCTGTTCCTGGGTTATATAGCGCTGGGGTATGTGCTGGCATACTCTCTCTCTGTCTCTCCAAAGGGCCTTGTGGGGGAAATGTCTTCAGTAAAAGTATTCCCTGTGTGTGTGGTGTGTCGGTACGCGTGTGTCGACATGTCTGAGGAAGAAGGCTATATTAGAGAGGAGCGGGAGCAAATGAACGTGGTGTCTCCGCCGACACCTGATTGGATGGATATGTGGAATGTTTTAAATGCTAGTGTAAACTCATTGCACAAAAGATTAGACAAGGCAGAAGCTTTGGGACAGTCAGGGTCTCAACCAATGCCTAATCCTATGTCGCAGGGACTGTCAGGGTCTCATAAGCGCCCACTATCCAGATGTTGACACAGATACCGACACGGATTCTGACTCCAGTGTCGATTACGATGATGCAAAGTTACAGCCAAAATTGGCAAAATACATTTGATATATGATTATGGCAATAAAAGATGTTTTGCACATCACAGAGGAGCCCCCTATCCCTGACAAGAGGGTACATATGTACAAGGGAAAGAAGCCTGAGGTAACCTTTCCCCCCTCACACGAGCTGAACGAGTTATGTGAAAAAGCTTGGGAATCTCCTGCAGATTTCCAAAAGGATTCCCCTTTCCCATCAACGGATAGGTTACGATGGGAATCCTCCCCTTGGGTGGACAAAGCATTAACACGCTTATCCAAGAAGGTAGCCCTCCCGTCCCAGGATACGGCTACCCTCAAAGAGTCTGCTGACCGCAAACAGGAGATTACCCTGAAGTCCATTTATACACATTCAGGTACCTTACTCAGACAGGCAATTGCGTCGGCCTGGGTGTGTAGTGCTGTAGCGGCATGGACGGATACCCTAGATAAGGCTACTATTTTATTGCCCCTGGGGCATATAAGAGATGCTGTCCTATATATGTGTGTATGCAAACTACAGGTGGTGCTGCAGGGCTCACACCCTTTTACTTGTCTTGTAGAGCAACTCTGGAGCTGTTACTGGGTGCAGCTGCTGCAAGAAATCAGCTTGAATGCTTCAGGGGCTTGGGCATGGCCGACATGAGCCCCACACTGATGGGGGTGTATAAAGCGATCTAGGGGTCATCCAAGCGCAACCCCACAAAGGCCGCCATGCCCTGCGTGACCATTTTCTCTTTTCATATGCAGACGAGGGTTGCAGCCAACTATGCCCATTGCTTGGATGACATCACCGTATGCAAATCCGTCTGCTGCAGACCTTTCCCCAGGAATGCTTGTACTAGTTGTTGCATATGGTTTGATGTTTGAGGGTGCTTCAGTATTAGGCAGCCTTCCGCCCTCTCATGTTCACCTGAAAATATGTGGTCTCCCTGCAGTTCCCTTGTGCTTCCTCAGTTGAATCTCCTTAACTTGACGGGTGTGTGCCCGAGCAGCCGCCCTCCACAGCCCTATCCCAGCACATGCTTTTCTTGCGTATGAGATCTCTTGATCATGAAGATAGTTCTCACAGGGTGAGGTTCATCCATTACATTTTAAAGTAGGAAGGTACAAATTACATATTCAAATTACATATATGTGCTGGATTCAAATGTTTTCCCCCCTTCCTTTCTCAATTGTGCCCATCAGCAGCTATTCTAATGTTGCTGCCAATGGGTGTGACACATTCATTTCTTCTGTGGGGTACACTGGACTCCACAAGGATTCAGATTGGGGTGTAGAGTAGGATCTTGATCTGAGGCACCAACAGGCTCAAAGCTTTTGACTGTTCCCAAGATGCTCAGCGCCCCCTCCTCTATAACCTCGCTTCCATGAACAGGGAGCTCAGTTTGTAGTTGGTGCCTTCAGTAGCAGGCCACTTAAGAGGGGGCTGCCTCAGGCAGCCTATTCTTAGCTATTAATTTTGACAAGAAAAGAAGAACTTTTTTTTATAAGAATCTACAAGGGCTGCAGCAGGCTAGGTCTAATAGACATCTTTACTGCAGCTCCATCACTCCCAGCGGCGCAGTATACTCCCGCGCCCTGGTTGCTGGGTCACTGCAGCGGAGGCTCCGGTTTCTTCCTAAGGTAAGTCACACACACACACCGCCCTCCGGGATCACGAGGCCGCTGATGAAAGGGAGGTAAGGGACTTCTGTGCCCACACTATACCGTGATCCAGCGTGGCTGTAGGGGGCGGGCCATGTGCGCACTGGCGTGGACACTGATTACTGGGCAGCTGCTCCACTAGCCACCAGGGACAGTTAAGGAGCACAGCTCTGGGGGGTTTTCTCTTATATTAACCCCATTTTGTACTACCCGCAGTGCATTGTGATAGGTAATAGAGCCTGATTCAGGTTGGATTGCAATCGCAATAAGCAGTCCAACTGCAAAAATTGCTAAGAGCATACGCATGCGCCTGCATTTTCTGCGGCACCCCGCAGTTAATGCGATCGCCTCTGACTGTCAATCGGTGCTGGGGGGGGGGGTCAGCAACACTCCATTTCCAAGTCGGAGATGGAGCGGTGCGTGGGCAGGGCTTCAAAATGGGGTCGGCAACGGAGAAACAGGAGGCGTGGTCAGAGCGGTTGCATGACATCACATGCAGCAGCTGCGATCACAAAAATGGTGGCGGCTTCCTGCGCACACATACAGTCTGCACCAACAGGAGGCTAACCCATTTTTTATGATCACGCTGAACTGCACTGCGACTGCAATTTCAGCGTGGTCAAGAAGGGAGGCGGCATGCTGGGTGGCCCCAGCATGCGAACCAAAGGATTGCAAATTCTGTTACTTAGCAGAATTTGCAATCCTTACTGAATTAGGCCCATTGATTACAAAATTTATTTGTAAATATTTGAAGTTTTTCTTCAGGGACTAACACAAAAGATGCTTGGGGCTACTAACACATGGGTAAGCCACGTAAAGCTTCCCATGGGTCAGTGGCATCACAACGGGGTTGCGGCCCACACCCGAGTGTCACCCGCCAAGGGGGGTGACACCAAAGTGCCGGCTCCTCTTCAGTGACAGAATATGGGTGTTTCACTGTGACATTACGTGCAACACCCAGTTTCTGTCACTGTGCAGGAGCCAGCACCACTCACACACTAGTCCCCGGGTGCAGCACTCAACCCCCGGGATACCCGGAGCAACAAAATGGAGATTCAGGCCAACAGGCCACACCCCTACCTATGAGACCATGCCTCCATTTTACCATTGCGCTGCTTATCTGCGCGCACTGCATTACAATCTCCCTCGCTGCCTCTCTGGGTGTCACCAATGATAGTGACACCTTTGCCATGCTTGTAGCAGCTGGTCCTAAGATCTACGCCTCCAGCCCTGAGTGTTTGCCCTTGTGACTTGTTGATCATCATAGCGAAGCAGATTCTTACAGAAAACTGCAGGGGCTTAGATTGAAAAGAAAAACATTGACGAACCCATCATTTCAGCAACAGGGTCTGCCACACGGCTGACTGAAATGACTGGTTGGTTTGGACCCCCACCAAAAAAGAAGCAATCAATCTCTCCTTGCACAAACTGGCTCTACAGAGGCAAGATGTCCACCTCATCATCCTCCGATTCCTCACCCCTTTCACTGTGTACATCACCCTCCTCACAGATTATTAATTCGTCCCCACTGGAATCCACCATCTCAGATCCCTGTGTACTTTCTGGAGGCAATTGCTGGTGAATGTCTCCACGGAGGAATTGATTATAATTCATTTTGATGATCATCATCTTCTCCACATTTTCTGGAAGTAACCTCGTACGCCGATTGCTGACAAGGTGAGCGGCTGCACTAAACACTCTTTTGGAGTACACACTGGAGGGAGGGCAACTTAGGTAGAATAAAGCCAGTTTGTGCAAGGGCCTCCAAATTGCCTCTTTTTCCTGCCAGTATACATTCGGACTGTCTGACGTGCCTACCTGGATGCGGTCACTCATATAATCCTCCACCATTCTTTCAAAGGTGACAGAATCATATGCAGTGACAGTAGACGACATGTCAGTAATCGTTGCCAGGTCCTTCAGTCCGGACCAGATGTCAGCACTCACTCCAGACTGCCCTGCATCACCGCCAGCGGGTGGGCTCGGAATTCTTAGCCTTTTCCTCGCACCCCCAGATGCAGGAGAATGTGAAGGAGGAGCTGTTGACGGGTCACGTTCCGCTTGACTTGACAATTTTCTCACCAGCAGGTCTTTGAACCTCTGCAGACTTGTGTCTGCTGGAAAGAGAGATACAATGTAGGTTTTAAATCTAGGATCGAGCACGGTGGCCAAAATTTATTGCTCTGATTTCAACAGATTGAATCCTGGTTAAGCGAATTAAGGGCTCCATCCACAAGTCCCACATGCCTAGCGGAATCGCTCTGTTTTAGCTCCTCCTTCAATGTCTCCAGCTTCTTCTGCAAAAGCCTGATGAGGGGAATGACCTGACTCAGGCTGGCTAGGAAGGATGTAACGTTAAAACATTACACCGTATATGGCGAAATTATGTTTCTTGGTGTGAGGCCAGGAATGCTCCTACGGAAGAATTCCATCTGGGCCGTTTCCTTCACTTCCTACAAACTGGAGTGAATTTGGGCCTAAAATTAGGCTCTATTAAGGTCCAGATTTCGGCCTTATCCATTTTCTTTCAAAAAGAATTGGCTTCTCTTCCAGAAGTTCAGACTTTTGTAAAAGGAGTGCTGCATATTCAGCCTCCTTTTGTGCCTCCGGTGGCACCTTGGGACCTTAACGTGGTGTTAAGTTTTCTAAAATTACACTGGTTTGAACCACTTAAAACAGTGGAGTTAAAATATCTCACATGGAAGGTGGTCATGTTATTAGCCTTGGCTTCGGCTAGGCGAGTGTCGGAATTAGCGGCTTTGTCACATAAAAGCCCATATTTGGTATTCCATGTGGATAGAGCGGAATTGCAGACCCGTCCTCAATTCCTACCAAAAGTGGTCTCATCTTTTCATATGAACCAACCTATTGTGGTGCCTGTGGCTACGCGTGACTTGGAGGATTCCGAGTTACTTGATGTGGTTAGGGCTTTGAAAATTTACGTGGCCAGGACGGCTAGAGTCAGGAAAACTGAAGCGCTGTTTGTCCTGTATGCAACCAACAAGATTGGTGCCCCTGCTTCAAAGCAGGCTATTGCTCGCCGGATTTGTAACACGATTCAGCAAGCGCATTCTATGGCTGGATTGCAGTTACTGAAATCAGTCAAGGCCCATTCCACGAGGAAAGTGGGCTCTTCTTGGGCGGCTGCCCGAGGGGTCTCGGCACTACAGCTGTGTCAAGCTGCTACTTGGTCGGGTTCACACACCTTTGCAAAATACTATAAGTTTGATACCCTGGCTGAGGAGGAACTCATGTTTGCTCAATCGGTGCTGCAGAGTCATCCGCACTCTCCCGCCCGTTTTGGAGCATTGGTATAATCCCCATGGTCCTTACGGAGTCCCCAGCATCCTCTACGGACTACGAGAAAAAGATTTACCGGTAGGTTTAAAATCTTATTTTCTACTTTATTCTTTTCTATCCTAGTTTATTACGACCAACTCTCATCCAAGGAGTTTGATATTCTACTACCTGCATGCAATTTAAATTGCTTAAATTGTTTATATGGTTGATTTGTCCTTCACAATCCATAATCTGCAACTTGGATGTACTTGTGTCATTGAAAATCTTATAATAAAAATGTATATACAGATACTCAACCTGTATATTGAAAAAAAAAAAAAGTTATAAGACATATGCATTCAATATTTGAAGAAACAAAATAAAATAAAGCTATCTATTGGGTTTCACTAACAAGCACATTGGAAGACTTGACTACTGTTAAAAGACATGCATTACATGGTATAGAGCCACAAACCACAATGTAGTAAAATAAAAACAAACTTACATGTGTATCAAACCTATGTGAGGCTTACATTGATAGTGCAAGATCAACACTCTATCAACTGTGCAAACTAGACTGCACATAAATGCCATAAAATTTATCTGAGATTTTAGTAAATAAGGCCCGTTGCTGTCCGGGTCACGCAGCCGTCACGGCCCGCCCCCATACGGTCCGGTCATGTCTGCGTTGTCCTGACTGTGCCCCCAAAATGGCGGCACAACGCCGCTGGCCCGACTCCTCCTGCCCAGTGACCGCCTCTGCCTGTCAATCAGGCAGAGGCGCTCATTGGGCAGAGATGCTGATCGCATCTCTGGCATGTGCCGGTGCACTGCGGCACCAGCACACACGCACTTCAGACCTGATCTCCTGTTGTGTGAATATGCACAGCAGGGATCAGGTCTGAATTAGGCCCTATATACAGCTGTCAGTAAGGCAGGGATGTGCTGCTGCCAGTGAGGCAGGGATGTGCTGCTGGTAGTGAAGCAGTGATGTGCTGCTGTCAGCGAAGCAGTGCTGTGCTGCTGTCAGCGAGACAGGGATGTGCTGCTGTCAGCGAGGCAGGGATGTGCTGCTGTCAGCGAAGCAGGGATGTGCTGCTGTCAGCGAAGCAGGGATGTGCTGCTGTCAGCGAGGCAGGGATGTGCTGCTGTCAGCGAGGCAGGGATGTGCTGCTGTCAGCGAGGCAGGGATGTGCTGCTATAAGTGAGGTAGGGATGTGCTGCTGTCATTGAAGCAGGAATGTGCTGCTGCAGTGAGGCAGAGATATGCAGCCCACTATCTCCCTATCACCCCTGCCTGAGTCACACACTTTCCCTGTCACCCCTGCCTCAGTTACCCACTATCTCCCAGTCACCGCTGCCTCAGTCAACCACTATATCTGCGATCCCTGCCTCAGTCACCCACTATACCAGTCACCCCTGCTTTAGTCACCCACTGTCACCCTATCACCCCTGCTTCAGTCACCCACTATCCCTGTCAACCCTGCCTCAGTCACCCACTATCTCCCAGTCACCCCTGCCTCAGTCAGCCACTATCCCTGTCACCCCTGCCTCAGTCTCTTACTGTCCCTGTCACCCCTGCCACAGTCATCCACTATCTCCCTATCACCCCTGCCTTAGTCATTTATTATACCTGTCACCCACTTTCTTCCCATACTTACCCAACCCCTTCCTATCACCCCTCCCTCAGTAACCCACTATCTCCCTGTCACCCACTATCTCCCAGTCACCCCGGCCTCAGTCACCCACTATCTCCCACTCATACATGCTTCAGTCACCCACTATCTCCCAGTCATCCCTGCCTCAGTCACCTACTGACACCAGTGCTGACATTTCTGCTGCGGCCTCTCCACTCTCCAGCGTGAACGTCCTGACGACTGAGGAAATCCGCTTCCTAGTTGAGGACTCCGGGAATGAACACTGCCGATATTGCTGTCAGATGACTTTCTACCCAACGGAGGATTTTTGATACTTCCAGCTTTGCCATGCAGTTTTGAGTGCCGCCTTGATGATTTGTGTACACTACCGTGGTGGCGTTGTCAGATTGTACTTGAACAGGCCTGTTCTGTACTAGAGGCAGGGCCAGTGTCAATTAATTGAACACTGCCTGCAATTCCAGAATGTATATCAGGAGGAGAGATTCCTCCCTGGTCCACCGACCCTGGAGAAAGTGTTGCTCCAACACCATGGCCCAGCCCAAAAGACTGGCATCCATTGTCAGGAGGACACAGTTGGAGATCCAGAAGGGATGGCCCCTGCTCAACTGTTGGTCCTGTAGCCACCAGCTCAGTGTCAGACGAACCTCCGGAGTCAAGGAGATCATTTGAGACATCATCCGATGAGGCAGGCCGTCCCACTTGGAGAGGATTAACCTCTGCAGAGGGCGGTAATGAAATTGAGCGTACTCTACCATATCGAAAGCCGACACCATGAGGTCTAGTACTTGCATCGCTGTGTGTATCAACACTCTTGGGCGAGAGAGGACGATACTGTCCTGAATTTTCAGGACTTTCTCTGGAGACAGAAACAATTGTTGGCTGTGTGTGTCCAGCAGTGCCCCTAGGTGCACAATGTTCCGAGCAGGGACCAGCGAGGACTTTTTTCAGTTGATGAGCCACCCGTGGACTTTTAGGAATTGGACTGCCAGTTCCAGATAACTGTGGAGAACCTCTTGGGAGTTCACCAGGATCAGCAAGTCGTCCAGATTTGGCAGGATCCTGATTCTCTGATGGTGAAGGGTCGTCATCACGGCCATGACCTTGGTGAATATCCGAGGTGCCGTGGCCAAACCAGAAGGCAGGACTTGAAATCCAAAAACAAACCAGGCACAACACTGCTTAGCTTCCATCATCAGATGAGATTGGACCAGTGGCGTAACTACTGCCCCCGCAGTCCTCGCGGTGGCTTGGGGGCGAGGGGCTGCGGGTGCGCCACTGATTTACAACAGACTGACATGCGGACGAGCGTCCGCATGTCAGTCTGCAGTCTCCTTCCCTCCGCCGCTTTTTGGAGGGACACGGAGGGCACACAGCGCGCCTCCCTGTGTCCCTCCTGCTGCATCATCTCCGGCGGCCGCGGGTCTAATAGGGGGAAGTGCCGTCCGTGAGCTCTAATTGGCTCACGAACCGGCACTTCCCCCTATTAGACCCGCGGCCGCCGGAGATGATGCAGCAGGAGGGACACAGGAGAGACGAGCTGTGCCCTCCGTGTCCCTCCAAAAAGCGACGGCGGGGGGTGGGTAAATATCTGTCACTGGGGGCATATATGGCACGGGGGGGAGGGAGGAATATCTGGCACTGGGGCATTTCTGGCACTGGGGGGAATATCTGGCACTGGGGGCATATCTGGCACTGGGGGGGGATATCTGGCACTGGGGCATATATGGCACTGGGGGGGAATATCTGGCACTGGGGGCATATATGGCACTGGGGGGGGTATCTGGCACTGGGGGCATATATGGCACGGGGGGCATATATGGCACTGGGGGGAATATCTGGCACTGGGGGCATATATGGCACTGGGGGGGAATATCTGGCACTGGGGGCATATGTGTACCTGGCACATGGGGGGGACGACTATATTTGGCACTAAGGCATGTAAGTACCTGGCACCGTGGGGGAATATCTGGCACTGGGGACATATGTGGCACTGGGAGCACAGCCCTAGCAACAAGGACTACCTCCTAGCAACGAGCATGACACCCAGTGCATGAAACATCTGGCAACGAGCATGACACCCAGTGCATGAAACACCTGGCAACGAGCATGACACCCAGTGCATGAAACCCCTGGCAACGAGCATGACACCCTGAGCATGAAAACCCCTGGCACCGTGCATGGAACCAAGAGCATGAAACCCCTGGCAACGAGCATGACACCCAGTGCATGAAACCCCTGACAACGAGCAGGTAATTGAAAAGTAATTAGAAGCCTTACTGTAGGACTTAATGTGTAATGGGCATTACGGTGTGTGGCATAATGTATCACGGACATTGCGGTGTGTGTCATAATGTGTCGCAGGCATTACGGTGAATGGTATACTATATTGCGGGCATTGTGATATGTGGTATAATGTCTCAGGGTCATTGCAGTGTGTGGCATAATGTATCACGGACATTGCGGTGTGTGTCATAATGTGTCAGGCATTACGGTGTGTGGTATACTATATCACGGGCATTGTGGTATGTGGTATAATGTCTCAGGGTCATTGCAGTGTGGCATAATACATAACGGGCATTGCGATGTGTGGCATAGGGTATAACGGGCAGGGCATTGCGGTATGTGTCACAGGCATTACGGTGTATGGTATACTATATCACAGGCATTGTGGTATAATGTCTCAAGGTCATTGCAGTGTGTGGCATAATGTGTCACAGGCATTGTATGTGCTATAATGTATCAGGGGCATTGCAGTGTGTAGCATAATGTATAACGGGCATTGCGATTCCTGTCATAATGTGTCACAGGCATTACGGTGTGTGGCATAATGTGTCGGGGGCATTACAGTGTGTGCATATTGTGTCGTGCATTATTGTGTGCGGCATAATGTCTAAGGGCCATTGCAGTATGTGGCATAATGTATACTGGGCATTACTATAAGGAGGAAAAATGACAAATAATGTAAGGGGCATGAATCAGGATTATTTTTCTTTCCTGTGGTGGCCAACGTATGGGCGTGCAGGTTGCAAAACTGGGGTATAAGGTAGTCTTTTCCTGCAATGCCACGCCCCTTTATGCGAAACCACGCCCACTCCAACAAAACCACGCCCCTTTTTTGACGTGCGCGCCTTTTTATCCCTTTCTTGCTCCTAATTATGGAGCATGAAGGGGGGGGGGGGGCGCCGAAGAATTTTTTGGCTTGGGGGAGAAAAATTTCTAGTTACGCCACTGGATTGGACATATCCAGTGTGATGCGGCTGTAGATGATTTTTGCTGTTTCTAACTTCTACATCAATGAATAAGTTTCAAAATAGAATGCATCAAGAGAACGGTGTTGGTAGTATAAAACTACCTACAGCACCGGGTATTCCCAGGTGGTCTCACATCCAAGAACAAACCAGGCCTAAGATCAGGTGATATTGGGCATATACAGTGTGGTGTGGCTGTAGATGAGTTTAGTGGTTTCTGTTAGAGTTCTTCTACTTCTAACTACTCGTACATAAATGAATAAGCGGACGATTTATTAAACCTGGTGAAATGATAATTTGCATGGTGATAAAGTACCAGCCAATCAGCTCCTAATTGCCATGTCACAGGCTGGGTTTGAAAAATGACAGTTAGGAGCTGACTGGCTGGTACTTTATCACCTTGCACTTTATCAGTTCACCAGGCTTAATAGATCTGCCCCAATGTTTCAAAATGGAATGCATCAAGAGAACGGTGTTGGTATTGTAAAAATACACACAGCTCCTGGTATTTCCTGGTGGTCTCCCATCCAAGTACTAAAACCAGGACCAACACTGCTCAGCTTCCATGATCAGGAGAGATTGGGCAAATCCAGTGTGCTGTGGCTGTAGATGAGCTCGTGGTTTCTGTTAGAGCTCTTCTACTTCTAACTTCTGGTACATAAAAGAATATGTGTAAAAATGAAATGTACAGTACCAAGAAAAGGGTGTTGGTAGTTTAAAAACACCTAAAGCATCTGATAATACATGGATGGGAGACTGCTTGGTAGTAACAAAGTCCAATACTGCTTTGCTTCAAAGATCAAATGAGATTGGGCATATCCAGTGTGGTGTGGCTTTAGATAAGCTTTGTGGTTTCTGTTAGAGCTCTTCTACTTCTAACTACTGGTACATTAATGAATATGTATAAGGTTGTAGTTTATCCAATATCCCTTTACTACCTTACCTCCCCCTCCCCTCCCCTCCCCTCCTTATAGCTTCCTTTGTTCTCTCCTCCTCGTGTGTGCGTTATTTGTTTTCTCATACGTCCTAGAGGATGCTGGGATCACATTAAGAACCATGGGGTATAGACGGGATCCGCAGGAGACATGGGCACTTTAAGACTTTCAAAGGGTGTGAACTGTCTCCTCCCTCTATGCCCCTCCTCCAGACTCCAGTTTTAGAATTGTGCCCAGTGAGACTGGATGCACTACAGGGGAGCTCTACTGAGTTTCTCTGAAAAGACTTATGTTAGTTTTTCTTATTTTCAGGGAGGCTGCTGGCAACAGTCTCCCTGCTTCGTGGAACTTAGGGGAGAGAAGTATGACCAACTTCTAGTGAGTTCAATGGCTCTGCTTCTGGCTGACAGGACACCATTAGCTCCTGAGGGTGCTGATCGCTGGGTACGCCTAGATGCCCACTCCCGTAGCCTGCCATCACCCCCTTACAGAGCCAGAAGTCAGAAGACAGGCGAGTAGCAGAAGAACAGAAGACTTCTTCTCCAGTGACGGCATTCTGAGGTACCACGCAGCGAGCGGAATGCTGTGCGCCATGCTTCCACACAAACACAGGCACTGCAGGGTGCAGGGCATGTGGGTGGGTGGGGGGGGGGGGCACCCTGGGCAGCATAAATTCCTCACAAAAGGCTGGCAAAAGTGGACATTAGTGCCTGGGCACTGTCCTTACCCCGCCAGCGTAATTAATTATTTGTTTCTGAGCGGGACAGAAGCGTGCCATTACAGCGGCGGGGCTTCTTCCTCACCTCACCAGCACATCTATAGAGCGTTACAAGTCTATCACTATAGAGTTTATTATTTCCCAGACTGTGTACTTTTGTCGCTGGGTTGTGAGCTGAAAAATCCTCTCTGTCCCTCTGACAGATTTACTGTAGGTCTATCCCCCATAAGCCGATGTGTCTGTGGGTACTTGGTACATGTGTGTCAACATGTCGGTGGCTGAATGTTTTTCCCAAGAGGAAACTATATTAGGAATGCAGACATATGATGGTGGCCCTGTTGGCACCACCAATAATTGACTGGGTGAAAGTTTCAATAATATCAGAGTGAGGTTGGATAAATCTGTGTCCCAGACACAGACGTAGAGAATAGATGTGATGTTCATGGCTATGCTTCTTTTCCCTCAGGCCCGCAAAAATGTTACTACACACTGATACTGACTCGGATACTGATTCCTATGTCGACCCAAATTGGCATCTGACGTCGCCTGCAGTGCACCCTGCAGTGCCTGTGTTTGTGTGGAAGCATGGCGCACAGCATTCCGCTCGCTGCGTGGTACCTCAGAATGCCGTCACTGGAGAAGAAGTCTTCTGTTCTTCTGCTACTCGCCTGTCTTCTGGCTCTGTAAGGGGGTGATGGCAGGCTACGGGAGTGGGCATCTAGGCGTACCCAGCGATCAGCACCCTCAGGAGCTAATGGTGTCCTGTCAGCCAGAAGCAGAGCCATTGAACTCACTAGAAGTTGGTCATACTTCTCTCCCCTAAGTTCCACGAAGCAGGGAGACTGTTGCCAGCAGCCTCCCTGAAAATAAGAAAAACTAACATAAGTCTTTTCAGAGAAACTCAGTAGAGCTCCCCTGTAGTGCATCCAGTCTCACTGGGCACAATTCTAAAACTGGAGTCTGGAGGAGGGGCATAGAGGGAGGAGACAGTTCACACCCTTTGAAAGTCTTAAAGTGCCCATGTCTCCTGCGGATCCCGTCTATACCCCATGGTTCTTAATGTGATCCCAGCATCCTCTAGGACGTATGAGAAAACAAATAACGCACACACGAGGAGGAGAGAACAAAGGAAGCTATAAGGAGGGGAGGGGAGGGGAGGGGGGGGAGGTAAGGTAGTAAAGGGATATTGGATAAACTACAACCTTATACATATTCATTAATGTACCAGTAGTTAGAAGTAGAAGAGCTCTAACAGAAACCACAAAGCTTATCTAAAGCCACACCACACTGGATATGCCCAATCTCATTTGATCTTTGAAGCAAAGCAGTATTGGACTTTGTTACTACCAAGCAGTCTCCCATCCATGTATTATCAGATTCTTTAGGTGTTTTTAAACTACCAACACCCTTTTCTTGGTACTGTACATTTAATTTTTACACATATTCTTTTATGTACCAGAAGTTAGAAGTAGAAGAGCTCTAACAGAAACCACGAGCTCATCTACAGCCACAGCACACTGGATTTGCCCAATCTCTCCTGATCATGGAAGCTGAGCAGTGTTGGTCCTGGTTTTAGTACTTGGATGGGAGACCACCAGGAAATACCAGGAGCTGTGTGTATTTTTACAATACCAACACCGTTCTCTTGATGCATTCCATTTTGAAACATTGGGGCAGATCTATTAAGCCTGGTGAACTGATAAAGTGCAAGGTGATAAAGTACCAGCCAGTCAGCTCCTAACTGTCATTTTTCAAACCCAGCCTGTGACATGGCAATTAGGAGCTGATTGGCTGGTACTTTATCACCATGCAAATTATCATTTCACCAGGTTTAATAAATCGTCCGCTTATTCATTTATGTACGAGTAGTTAGAAGTAGAAGAACTCTAACAGAAACCACTAAACTCATCTACAGCCACACCACACTGTATATGCCCAATATCACCTGATCTTAGGCCTGGTTTGTTCTTGGATGTGAGACCACCTGGGAATACCAGGTGCTGTAGGTAGTTTTATACTACCAACACCGTTCTCTTGATGCATTCTATTTTGAAACTTATTCATTGATGTAGTAGTTAGAAACAGCAAAAATCATCTACAGCCGCATCACACTGGATATGTCCAATCCAGTGGCGTAACTAGAAATTTTTCTCCCCCAAGCCAAAAAATTCTTCGGCGCCCCCCCCCCCTTCATGCTCCATAATTGGGAGCAAGAAAGGGATAAATATGCGCGCGCCCAAGGCGCGCGCGTCAAAAAAGGGGCGTGGTTTTGTTGGAGTGGGCGTGGTTTCGCATAAAGGGGCGTGGCATTGCAGGAAAAGACTACCTTATACCCCAGTTTTGCAACCTGCACGCCCATACGTTGGCCACCACAGGAAAGAAAAATAATCCTGATTCATGCCCCTTACATTATTTGTCATTTTTCCTCCTTATAGTAATGCCCAGTATACATTATGCCACATACTGCAATGGCCCTTAGACATTATGCCGCACACAATAATGCACGACACAATATGCACACACTGTAATGCCCCCGACACATTATGCCACACACCGTAATGTCTGTGACACATTATGCCACACACCGTAATGCCTGTGACACATTATGACAGGAATCGCAATGCCCGTTATACATTATGCTACACACTGCAATGCCCCTGATACATTATAGCACATACAATGTCTGTGACACATTATGACACACACCGCAATGTCCGTGATACATTATGCCACACACTGCAATGCCCGATACATTATAGCACATACAATGCCTGTGACACATTATGCCACACACTGCAATGACCTTGAGACATTATACCACAATGCCCGTGATATAGTATACCATACACCGTAATGCCTGTGACACATACCGCAATACCCTGCCCGTTATACCCTATGCCACACATCGCAATGCCCGTTATGTATTATGCCACACTGCAATGACCCTGAGACATTATACCACATACCACAATGCCCGTGATATAGTATACCACACACCGTAATGCCTGACACATTATGACACACACCGCAATGTCCGTGATACATTATGCCACACACTGCAATGACCCTGAGACATTATACCACATATCACAATGCCCGCGATATAGTATACCATACACCGTAATGCCTGCGACACATTATGACACACACCGCAATGTCCGTGATACATTATGCCACACACCGTAATGCCCATTACACATTAAGTCCTACAGTAAGGCTTCTAATTACTTTTCAATTACCTGCTCGTTGTCAGGGGTTTCATGCACTGGGTGTCATGCTCGTTGCCAGGGGTTTCATGCTCTTGGTTCCATGCACGGTGCCAGGGGTTTTCATGCTCAGGGTGTCATGCTCGTTGCCAGGGGTTTCATGCACTGGGTGTCATGCTCGTTGCCAGGTGTTTCATGCACTGGGTGTCATGCTCGTTGCCAGATGTTTCATGCACTGGGTGTCATGCTCGTTGCTAGGAGGTAGTCCTTGTTGCTAGGGCTGTGCTCCCAGTGCCACATATGTCCCCAGTGCCAGATATTCCCCCACGGTGCCAGGTACTTACATGCCTTAGTGCCAAATATAGTCGTCCCCCCCATGTGCCAGGTACACATATGCCCCCAGTGCCAGATATTCCCCCCCAGTGCCATATATGCCCCCAGTGCCAGATATTCCCCCCAGTGCCATATATGCCCCCCATGCCATATGCCCCCAGTGCCAGATACCCCCCCCAGTGCCATATATGCCCCCAGTGCCAGATATTCCCCCCCAGTGCCATATATGCCCCAGTGCCAGATATCCCCCCCCAGTGCCAGATATGCCCCCAGTGCCAGATATTACCCCCAGTGCCAGAAATGCCCCAGTGCCAGATATTCCTCCCTCCCCCCCCGTGCCATATATGCCCCCAGTGACAGATATTTACCGCCCCCCCCCCCCCGCCGTCGCTTTTTGGAGGGACACGGAGGGCACAGCTCGTCTCTCCTGTGTCCCTCCTGCTGCATCATCTCCGGCGGCCGCGGGTCTAATAGGGTCTAATAGGGGGAAGTGCCGGTTCGTGAGCCAATTAGAGCTCACGGACGGCACTTCCCCCTATTAGACCCGCGGCCGCCGGAGATGATGCAGCAGGAGGGACACAGGGAGGCGCGCTGTGTGCCCTCCGTGTCCCTCCAAAAAGCGGCGGAGGGAAGGAGACTGCAGACTGACATGCGGACGCTCGTCCGCATGTCAGTCTGTTGTAAATCAGTGGCGCACCCGCAGCCCCTCGCCCCCAAGCCACCGCGAGGACTGCGGAGGCAGTAGTTACGCCACTGGTCCAATCTCATCTGATGATGGAAGCTAAGCAGTGTTGTGCCTGGTTTGTTTTTGGATTTCAAGTCCTGCCTTCTGGTTTGGCCACGGCACCTCGGATATTCACCAAGGTCATGGCCGTGATGACGACCCTTCACCATCAGAGAATCAGGATCCTGCCAAATCTGGACGACTTGCTGATCCTGGTGAACTCCCAAGAGGTTCTCCACAGTTATCTGGAACTGGCAGTCCAATTCCTAAAAGTCCACGGGTGGCTCATCAACTGAAAAAAGTCCTCGCTGGTCCCTGCTCGGAACATTGTGCACCTAGGGGCACTGCTGGACACACACAGCCAACAATTGTTTCTGTCTCCAGAGAAAGTCCTGAAAATTCAGGACAGTATCGTCCTCTCTCGCCCAAGAGTGTTGATACACACAGCGAAGTACTAGACCTCATGGTGTCGGCTTTCGATATGGTAGAGTACGCTCAATTTCATTACCGCCCTCTGCAGAGGTTAATCCTCTCCAAGTGGGACGGCCTGCCTCATCGGATGATGTCTCAAATGATCTCCTTGACTCCGGAGGTTCGTCTGACACTGAGCTGGTGGCTACAGGACCAACAGTTGAGCAGGGGCCATCCCTTCTGGATCTCCAACTGTGTCCTCCTGACAATGGATGCCAGTCTTTTGGGCTGGGCCATGGTGTTGGAGCAACACTTTCTCCAGGGTCGGTGGACCAGGGAGGAATCTCTCCTCCTGATATACATTCTGGAATTGCAGGCAGTGTTCAATTAATTGACACTGGCCCTGCCTCTAGTACAGAACAGGCCTGTTCAAGTACAATCTGACAACGCCACCACGGTAGTGTACACAAATCATCAAGGCGGCACTCGAAACTGCATGGCAAAGCTGGAAGTATCAAAAATCCTCCGTTGGGTAGAAAGTCATCTGACAGCAATATCGGCAGTGTTCATTCCCGGAGTCCTCAACTAGGAAGCGGATTTCCTCAGTCGTCAGGACGTTCACGCTGGAGAGTGGAGAGGCCGCAGCAGAAATGTCAGCACTGGTGTCAGTAGGTGACTGAGGCAGGGATAACTGGGAGATAGTGGGTGACTGAAGCATGTATGAGTGGGAGATAGTGGGTGACTGAGGCCGGGGTGACTGGGAGATAGTGGGTGACAGGGAGATAGTGGGTTACTGAGGGAGGGGTGATAGGAAGGGGTCGGGTAAGTATGGGAAGAAAGTGGGTGACAGGTATAATAAATGACTAAGGCAGGGGTGATAGGGAGATAGTGGATGACTGTGGCAGGGGTGACAGGGACAGTAAGAGACTGAGGCAGGGGTGACAGGGATAGTGGCTGACTGAGGCAGGGGTGACTGGGAGATAGTGGGTGACTGAGGCAGGGTTGACAGGGATAGTGGGTGACTGAAGCAGGGGTGATAGGGTGACAGTGGGTGACTAAAGCAGGGGTGACTGGTATAGTGGGTGACTGAGGCAGGGATCGCAGATATAGTGGTTGACTGAGGCAGCGGTGACTGGGAGATAGTGGGTAACTGAGGCAGGGGTGACAGGGAAAGTGTGTGACTCAGGCAGGGGTGATAGGGAGATAGTGGGCTGCATATCTCTGCCTCACTGCAGCAGCACATTCCTGCTTCAATGACAGCAGCACATCCCTACCTCACTTATAGCAGCACATCCCTGCCTCGCTGACAGCAGCACATCCCTGCCTCGCTGACAGCAGCACATCCCTGCCTCGCTGACAGCAGCACATCCCTGCTTCGCTGACAGCAGCACATCCCTGCTTCGCTGACAGCAGCACATCCCTGCCTCGCTGACAGCAGCACATCCCTGTCTCGCTGACAGCAGCACAGCACTGCTTCGCTGACAGCAGCACATCACTGCTTCACTACCAGCAGCACATCCCTGCCTCACTGGCAGCAGCACCTCCCTGCCTTACTGACAGCTGTATATAGGGCCTAATTCAGACCTGATCCCTGCTGTGCATATTCACACAACAGGAGATCAGGTCTGAAGTGCGTGTGTGCTGGTGCCGCAGTGCACCGGCACATGCCAGAGATGCGATCAGCATCTCTGCCCAATGAGCGCCTCTGCCTGATTGACAGGCAGAGGCGGTCACTGGGCAGGAGGAGTCGGGCCAGCGGCGTTGTGCCGCCATTTTGGGGGCACAGTCAGGACAACGCAGACATGACCGGACCGTATGGGGGCGGGCCGTGACGGCTGCGTGACCCGGACAGCAACGGGCCTTATTTACTAAAATCTTAGATAAATTTTATGGCATTTATGTGCAGTCTAGTTTGCACAGTTGATAGAGTGTTGATCTTGCACTATCAATGTAAGCCTCACATAGGTTTGATACACATGTAAGTTTGTTTTTATTTTACTACATTGTGGTTTGTGGCTCTATACCATGTAATGCATGTCTTTTAACAGTAGTCAAGTCTTCCAATGTGCTTGTTAGTGAAACCCAATAGATAGCTTTATTTTATTTTGTTTCTTCAAATATTGAATGCATATGTCTTATAACTTTTTTTTTTTTCAATATACAGGTTGAGTATCTGTATATACATTTTTATTATAAGATTTTCAATGACACAAGTACATCCAAGTTGCAGATTATGGATTGTGAAGGACAAATCAACCATATAAACAATTTAAGCAATTTAAATTGCATGCAGGTAGTAGAATATCAAACTCCTTGGATGAGAGTTGGTCGTAATAAACTAGGATAGAAAAGAATAAAGTAGAAAATAAGATTTTAAACCTACCGGTAAATCTTTTTCTCGTAGTCCGTAGAGGATGCTGGGGACTCCGTAAGGACCATGGGGATAGACGGGCTCCACAGGAGACATGGGCACTTTAAGAAATACTTTAGTTCTGGGTGTGCACTGGCTCCTCCCTCTATGCCACAGTTAGAGAAACTGTGCCCAGAGGAGACGGACAGTATGAGGAAAGGATTTTGTTAATCCAGGGCAAGATTCATACCAGCCACACCAATCACACCGTATAACTTGTGATAAATTACCCAGTTATCAGTATGAAAAAACAACATAGCATCAGTGCAGGACCGATGCAACTATAACATAACCCTTATTGAAGCAATAACTATATACAAGTATTGCAGAAGTAGTCCGCACTTGGGACGGGCGCCCAGCATCCTCTACGGACTACGAGAAAAAGATTTACCAGTAGGTTTAAAATCTTATTTTCTCTAACGTCCTAGAGGATGCTGGGGACTCCGTAAGGACCATGGGGATTATACCAATGCTCCAAAACGGGCGGGAGAGTGCGGATGACTCTGCAGCACCGATTGAGCAAACATGAGTTCCTCCTCAGCCAGGGTATCAAACTTATAGTATTTTGCAAAGGTGTGTGAACCCGACCAAGTAGCAGCTTGACACAGCTGTAGTGCCGAGACCCCTCGGGCAGCCGCCCAAGAAGAGCCCACTTTCCTCGTGGAATGGGCCTTGACTGATTTCAGTAACTGCAATCCAGCCATAGAATGCGCTTGCTGAATCGTGTTACAAATCCGGCGAGCAATAGCCTGCTTTGAAGCAGGGGCACCAATCTTGTTGGTTGCATACAGGACAAACAGCGCTTCAGTTTTCCTGACTCTAGCCGTCCTGGCCACGTAAATGTTCAAAGCCCTAACCACATCAAGTAACTCGGAATCCTCCAAGTCACGCGTAGCCACAGGCACCACAATAGGTTGGTTCATATGAAAAGATGAGACCACTTTTGGTAGGAATTGAGGACGGGTCTGCAATTCCGCTCTATCCACATGGAATACCAAATATGGGCTTTTATGTGACAAAGCCGCTAATTCCGACATTCGCCTAGCCGAAGCCAAGGCTAATAACATGACCACCTTCCATGTGAGATATTTTAACTCCACTGTTTTAAGTGGTTCAAACCAGTGTAATTTTAGAAAACTTAACACCACGTTAAGGTCCCAAGGTGCCACCGGAGGCACAAAAGGAGGCTGAATATGCAGCACTCCTTTTACAAAAGTCTGAACTTCTGGAAGAGAAGCCAATTCTTTTTGAAAGAAAATGGATAAGGCCGAAATCTGGACCTTAATAGAGCCTAATTTTAGGCCCAAATTCACTCCAGTTTGTAGGAAGTGAAGGAAACGGCCCAGATGGAATTCTTCCGTAGGAGCATTCCTGGCCTCACACCAAGAAACATAATTTCGCCATATACGGTGTAATGTTTTAACTAGAGATGAGCGCCTGAAATTTTTCGGGTTTTGTGTTTTGGTTTTGGGTTCGGTTCCGCGGACGTGTTTTGGGTTCGACCGCGTTTTGGCAAAACCTCACCGAATTTTTTTTGTCGGATTCGGGTGTGTTTTGGATTCGGGTGGTTTTTTCAAAAAACCCTAAAAAACAGCTTAAATCATAGAATTTGGGGGTAATTTTGATCCCAAAGTATTATTAACCTCAAAAAACATAATTTACACTCATTTTCAGCCTATTCTGAACACATCACACCTCACAATATTATTTTTAGTCCAAAAATTTGCACCGAGGTCGCTGTGTGAGTAAGATAAGCGACCCTAGTGGCCGACACAAACACCGGACCCATCTAGGAGTGGCACTGCAGTGTCACGCAGGATGTCCCTTCCAAAAAACCCTCCCCAAACAGCACATGACGCAAAGAAAAAAAGAGGCGCAATGAGGTAGCTGACTGTGTGAGAAAGATAAGCGACCCTAGTGGCCGACACAAACACCGGGCCCATCTAGGAGTGGCACTGCAGTGTCACGCAGGATGTCCCTTCCAAAAAACCCTCCCCAAACAGCACATGACGCAAAGAAAAAAAGAGGCGCAATGAGGTAGCTGTGTGAGAAAGATAAGCGACCCTAGTGGCCGACACAAACACCGGGCCCATCTAGGAGTGGCACTGCAGTGTCACGCAGGATGTCCCTTCCAAAAAACCCTCCCCAAACAGCACATGACGCAAAGAAAAAAAGAGGCGCAATGAGGTAGCTGTGTGAGTAAGATTAGCGACCCTAGTGGCCGACACAAACACCGGGCCCATCTAGGAGTGGCACTGCAGTGTCACGCAGGATGGCCCTTCCAAAAAACCCTCCCCAAACAGCACATGACGCAAAGAAAAAAAGAGGCGCAATGAGGTAGCTGACTGTGTGAGTAAGATTAGCGACCCTAGTGGCCGACACAAACACCGGGCACATCTAGGAGTGGCACTGCAGTGTCACGCAGGATGTCCCTTCCAAAAAACCCTCCCCAAACAGCACATGACGCAAAGAAAAAAAGAGGCGCAATGAGGTAGCTGTGTGAGTAAGATTAGCGACCCTAGTGGCCGACACAAACACCGGGCCCATCTAGGAGTGGCACTGCAGTGTCACGCAGGATGTCCCTTCCAAAAAACCCTCCCCAATCAGCACATGATGCAAAGAAAAAGAAAAGAAAAAAGAGGTGCAAGATGGAATTATCCTTGGGCCCTCCCACCCACCCTTATGTTGTATAAACAAAACAGGACATGCACACTTTAACCAACCCATCATTTCAGTGACAGGGTCTGCCACACGACTGTGACTGATATGACGGGTTGGTTTGGACCCCCCCCAAAAAAGAAGCAATTAATCTCTCCTTGCACAAACTGGCTCTACAGAGGCAAGATGTCCACCTCATCTTCACCCTCCGATATATCACCGTGTACATCCCCCTCCTCACAGATTATCAATTCGTCCCCACTGGAATCCACCATCTCAGCTCCCTGTGTACTTTGTGGAGGCAATTGCTGCTGGTCAATGTCTCCGCGGAGGAATTGATTATAATTCATTTTAATGAACATCATCTTCTCCACATTTTCTGGATGTAACCTCGTACGCCGATTGCTGACAAGGTGAGCGGCGGCACTAAACACTCTTTCGGAGTACACACTTGTGGGAGGGCAACTTAGGTAGAATAAAGCCAGTTTGTGCAAGGGCCTCCAAATTGCCTCTTTTTCCTGCCAGTATAAGTACGGACTGTGTGACGTGCCTACTTGGATGCGGTCACTCATATAATCCTCCACCATTCTATCAATGTTGAGAGAATCATATGCAGTGACAGTAGACGACATGTCCGTAATCGTTGTCAGGTCCTTCAGTCCGGACCAGATGTCAGCATCAGCAGTCGCTCCAGACTGCCCTGCATCACCGCCAGCGGGTGGGCTCGGAATTCTGAGCCTTTTCCTCGCACCCCCAGTTGCGGGAGAATGTGAAGGAGGAGATGTTGACAGGTCGCGTTCCGCTTGACTTGACAATTTTGTCACCAGCAGGTCTTTCAACCCCAGCAGACCTGTGTCTGCCGGAAAGAGAGATCCAAGGTAGGCTTTAAATCTAGGATCGAGCACGGTGGCCAAAATGTAGTGCTCTGATTTCAACAGATTGACCACCCGTGAATCCTTGTTAAGCGAATTAAGGGCTGCATCCACAAGTCCCACATGCCTAGCGGAATCGCTCCGTGTTAGCTCCTTCTTCAATGCCTCCAGCTTCTTCTGCAAAAGCCTGATGAGGGGAATGACCTGACTCAGGCTGGCAGTGTCTGAACTGACTTCACGTGTGGCAAGTTCAAAGGGCATCAGAACCTTGCACAACGTTGAAATCATTCTCCACTGCGCTTGAGACAGGTGCATTCCATCTCCTATATCGTGCTCAATTGTATAGGCTTGAATGGCCTTTTGCTGCTCCTCCAACCTCTGAAGCATATAGAGGGTTGAATTCCACCTCGTTACCACTTCTTGCTTCAGATGATGGCAGGGCAGGTTCAGTCGTTTTTGGTGGTGCTCCAGTCTTCTGTACGTGGTGCCTGTACGCCGAAAGTGTCCCGCAATTTTTCTGGCCACCGACAGCATCTCTTGCACGCCCCTGTCGTTTTTTAAAAAATTCTGCACCACCAAATTCAAGGTATGTGCAAAACATGGGACGTGCTGGAATTTGCCCATATTTAATGCACACACAATATTGCTGGCGTTGTCCGATGCCACAAATCCACAGGAGAGTCCAATTGGGGTAAGCCATTCCGCGATGATCTTCCTCAGTTGCCGTAAGAGGTTTTCAGCTGTGTGCGTATTCTGGAAAGCGGTGATACAAAGCGTAGCCTGCCTAGGAAAGAGTTGGCGTTTGCGAGATGCTGCTACTGGTGCCGCCGCTGCTGTTCTTGCGGCGGGAGTCCATACATCTACCCAGTGGGCTGTCACAGTCATATAGTCCTGACCCTGCCCTGCTCCACTTGTCCACATGTCCGTGGTTAAGTGGACATTGGGTACAACTGCATTTTTTAGGACACTGGTGAGTCTTTTTCTGACGTCCGTGTACATTCTCGGTATCGCCTGCCTAGAGAAGTGGAACCTAGATGGTATTTGGTAACGGGGGCACACTGCCTCAATAAATTGTCTAGTTCCCTGTGAACTAACGGCGGATACCGGACGCACGTCTAACACCAACATAGTTGTCAAGGACTCGGTTATCCGCTTTGCAGTAGGATGACTGCTGTGATATTTCATCTTCCTCGCAAAGGACTGTTGAACAGTCAATTGCTTACTGGAAGTAGTACAAGTGGGCTTAAGACTTCCCCTCTGGGATGACCATCGACTCCCAGCGGCAACAACAGCAGCGCCAGCAGCAGTAGGCGTTACACGCAAGGATGCATCGGAGGAATCCCAGGCAGGAGAGGACTCGTCAGACTTGCCAGTGACATGGCCTGCAGGACTATTGGCATTCCTGGGGAAGGAGGAAATTGACACTGAGGGAGTTGGTGGGGTGGTTTGCGTGAGCTTGGTTACAAGAGGAAGGGATTTACTGGTCAGTGGACTGCTTCCGCTGTCACCCAAAGTTTTTGAACTTGTCACTGACTTATTATGAATGCGCTGCAGGTGACGTATAAGGGAGGATGTTCCGAGGTGGTTAACGTCCTTACCCCTACTTATTACAGCTTGACAAAGGGAACACACGGCTTGACACCTGTTGTCCGCATTTCTGGTGAAATACCTCCACACCGAAGAGCTGATTTTTTTGGTATTTTCACCTGGCATGTCAACGGCCATATTCCTCCCACGGACAACAGGTGTCTCCCCGGGTGCCTGACTTAAACAAACCACCTCACCATCAGAATCCTCCTGGTCAATTTCCTCCCCAGCGCCAGCAACACCCATATCCTCCTCATCCTGGTGTACTTCAACACTGACATCTTCAATCTGACTATCAGGAACTGGACTGCGGGTGCTCCTTCCAGCACTTGCAGGGGGCATGCAAATAGTGGAAGGCGCATGCTCTTCACGTCCAGTGTTGGGAAGGTCAGGCATCGCAAACGACACAATTGGACTCTCCTTGTGGATTTGGGATTTCAAAGAACGCACAGTTCTTTGCGGTGCTTTTGCCAGCTTGAGTCTTTTCAGTTTTCTAGCGAGAGGCTGAGTGCTTCCATCCTCATGTGAAGCTGAACCACTAGCCATGAACATAGGCCAGGGCCTCAGCCGTTCCTTGCCACTCCGTGTGGTAAATGGCATATTGGCAAGTTTACGCTTCTCCTCCGACAATTTTATTTTAGGTTTTGGAGTCCTTTTTTTTCTGATATTTGGTGTTTTGGATTTGACATGCTCTGTACTATGACATTGGGCATCGGCCTTGGCAGACGACGTTGCTGGCATTTCATCGTCTCGGCCATGACTAGTGGCAGCAGCTTCAGCACGAGGTGGAAGTGGATCTTGATCTTTCCCTAATTTTGGAACCTCAACTTTTTTGTTCTCCATATTTTATAGGCAGAACTAAAAGGCACCTCAGGTAAACAATGGAGATGGATGGATTGGATACTAGTATACAATTATGGACGGACTGCCACGGTTAGGTGGTATAAAAAAACCACGGTTAGGTGGTATATATTATAATAATAATACAATTATGGATGGACGGACTGCCTGCCGACTGCCGACACAGAGGTAGCCACAGCCGTGAACTACCGCACTGTACACTGGTTGATAAAGAGATAGTAGTATACTCGTAACAACTAGTATGACACTATGACGACGGTATAAAGAAAGAAAAAAAAATACCACAGTTAGGTGGTATATATTATAATAATAATACAATTATGGATGGACGGACTACCTGCCGACTGCCGACACAGAGGTAGCCACAGCCGTGAACTACCGCACTGTACACTGGTTGATAAAGAGATAGTAGTATACTCGTAACAACTAGTATGACACTATGACGACGGTATAAAGAATGAAAAAAAAACCACGGTTAGGTGGTATATATTATAATAATAATACAATTATGGATGGACGGACTGCCTGCCGACTGCCGTCACAGAGGTAGCCACAGCCGTGAACTACCGCACTGTACACTGGTTGATAAAGAGATAGTAGTATACTCGTAACAACTAGTATGACACTATGACGACGGTATAAAGAATGAAAAAAAAACCACGGTTAGGTGGTATATATTATAATAATAATACAATTATGGATGGACGGACTGCCTGCCGACTGCCGACACAGAGGTAGCCACAGCCGTGAACTACCGCACTGTACACTGGTTGATAAAGAGATAGTAGTATACTCGTAACAACTAGTATGACACTATGACGACGGTATAAAGAATGAAAAAAAAACCACGGTTAGGTGGTATATATTATAATAATAATACAATTATGGATGGACGGACTGCCTGCCGACTGCCGACACAGAGGTAGCCACAGCCGTGAACTACCGCACTGTACACTGGTTGATAAAGAGATAGTAGTATACTCGTAACAACTAGTATGACACTATGACGACGGTATAAAGAATGAAAAAAAAACCACGGTTAGGTGGTATATATTATAATAATAATACAATTATGGATGGACGGACTGCCTGCCGACTGCCGACACAGAGGTAGCCACAGCCGTGAACTACCGCACTGTACACTGGTTGATAAAGAGATAGTAGTATACTCGTAACAACTAGTATGACACTATGACGACGGTATAAAGAATGAAAAAAAAACCACGGTTAGGTGGTATATATTATAATAATAATACAATTATGGATGGACGGACTGCCTGCCGACTGCCGACACAGAGGTAGCCACAGCCGTGAACTACCGCACTGTACACTGGTTGATAAAGAGATAGTAGTATACTCGTAACAACTAGTATGACACTATGACGACGGTATAAAGAATGAAAAAAAAACCACGGTTAGGTGGTATATATTATAATAATAATACAATTATGGATGGACGGACTGCCTGCCGACTGCCGACACAGAGGTAGCCACAGCCGTGAACTACCGCACTGTACACTGGTTGATAAAGAGATAGTAGTATACTCGTAACAACTAGTATGACACTATGACGGTATAAAGAATGAAAAAAAAACCACGGTTAGGTGGTATATATTATAATAATAATACAATTATGGATGGACGGACTGCCTGCCGACTGCCGACACAGAGGTAGCCACAGCCGTGAACTACCGCACTGTACACTGGTTGATAAAGAGATAGTAGTATACTCGTAACAACTAGTATGACACTATGACGACGGTATAAAGAAAGAAAAAAAAATACCACGGTTAGGTGGTATATATTGTAATACAATTATGGATGGACGGACTGCCTGCCGAGTTCCGACTGCCGACACAGAGGTAGCCACAGCCGTGAACTACCGCACTGTACTGTGTCTGCTGCTAATATAGACTGGTTGATAAAGAGATAGTATACAATACATACAACAATATACTACTATACTGGTGGTCAGGCACTGGTCACCACTAGTCACACTGGCAGTGGCACTCCTGCAGCAAAAGTGTGCACTGTTTAATTTTAAATTAATATAATATTATGTACTCCTGGGGGCTCCTGCTATAACAACCTGCAGTGCTCCCCAGTCTCCCCCACAATTATTATAAGCTTTGCCTTTTATACATTGATGTGCAGCACACTGGGCTGAGCTGAGTGCACACAGACTGAGTCACACTGTGTGACTGGCTGCTGCTGTGTATCGTTTTTTTTCAGGCAGAGAACGGATATAGCAGAGAACGGATATATTATATTAAAATAAATAAAAGTTAACTAACAACAACTGCACTGGTCACTGTGGTAAACTCTGTCTGACTCTGCACAATCTCTCTCTCTCTTCTAATCTAATTTCTAATGGAGAGGACGCCAGCCACGTCCTCTCCCTATCAATCTCAATGCACGTGTGAAAATGGCGGCGACGCGCGGCTCCTTATATAGAATCCGAGTCTCGCGAGAATCCGACAGCGTCATGATGACGTTCGGGCGCGCTCGGGTTAACCGAGCAAGGCGGGAGGATCCGAGTCTGCTCGGACCCGTGAAAAAAACATGAAGTTCGTGCGGGTTCGGTTTCAGAGAAACCGAACCCGCTCATCTCTAGTTTTAACGTTACATCCTTCCTAGCCAGCCTGAGTCAGGTCATTCCCCTCATCAGGCTTTTGCAGAAGAAGCTGGAGACATTGAAGGAGGAGCTAAAACAGAGCGATTCCGCTAGGCATGTGGGACTTGTGGATGGAGCCCTTAATTCGCTTAACCAGGATTCAATCTGTTGAAATCAGAGCAATAAATTTTGGCCACCGTGCTCGATCCTAGATTTAAAACCTACATTGTATCTCTCTTTTCAGCAGACACAAGTCTGCAGAGGTTCAAAGACCTGCTGGTGAGAAAATTGTCAAGTCAAGCGGAACGTGACCCGTCAACAGCTCCTCCTTCACATTCTCCTGCATCTGGGGGTGCGAGGAAAAGGCTAAGAATTCCGAGCCCACCCGCTGGCGGTGATGCAGGGCAGTCTGGAGTGAGTGCTGACATCTGGTCCGGACTGAAGGACCTGGCAACGATTACTGACATGTCGTCTACTGTCACTGCATATGATTCTGTCACCTTTGAAAGAATGGTGGAGGATTATATGAGTGACCGCATCCAGGTAGGCACGTCAGACAGTCCGTATGTATACTGGCAGGAAAAAGAGGCAATTTGGAGGCCCTTGCACAAACTGGCTTTATTCTACCTAAGTTGCCCTCCCTCCAGTGTGTACTCCAAAAGAGTGTTTAGTGCAGCCGCTCACCTTGTCAGCAATCGGCGTACGAGGTTACTTCCAGAAAATGTGGAGAAGATGATGATCATCAAAATGAATTATAATCAATTCCTCCGTGGAGACATTCACCAGCAATTGCCTCCAGAAAGTACAAAGGGATCTGAGATGGTGGATTCCAGTGGGGACGAATTAATAATCTGTGAGGAGGGCGATGTACACAGTGAAAGGGGTGAGGAATCGGAGGATGATGAGGTGGACATCTTGCCTCTGTAGAGCCAGTTTGTGCAAGGAGAGATTGATTGCTTCTTTTTTGGTGGGGGTCCAAACCAACCAGTCATTTCAGACCCTGTTGCTGAAATGATGGGTTCGTCAATGTTTTTCTTTTCAATCTAAGCCCCTGCAGTTTTCTGTAAGAATCTGCTTCGCTATGATGATCAACAAGTCACAAGGGCAAACACTCAGGGCTGGAGGCGTAGATCTTAGGACCAGCTGCTACAAGCATGGCAAAGGTGTCACTATCATTGGTGACACCCAGAGAGGCAGCGAGGGAGATTGTAATGCAGTGCGCGCAGATAAGCAGCGCAATGGTAAAATGGAGGCATGGTCTCATAGGTAGGGGTGTGGCCTGTTGGCCTGAATCTCCATTTTGTTGCTCCGGGTATCCCGGGGGTTGAGTGCTGCACCCGGGGACTAGTGTGTGAGTGGTGCTGGCTCCTGCACAGTGACAGAAACTGGGTGTTGCACGTAATGTCACAGTGAAACACCCATATTCTGTCACTGAAGAGGAGCCGGCACTTTGGTGTCACCCCCCTTGGCGGGTGACACTCGGGTGTGGGCCGCAACCCCGTTGTGATGCCACTGACCCATGGGAAGCTTTACGTGGCTTACCCATGTGTTAGTAGCCCCAAGCATCTTTTGTGTTAGTCCCTGAAGAAAAACTTCAAATATTTACAAATAAATTTTGTAATCAATGGGCCTAATTCAGTAAGGATTGCAAATTCTGCTAAGTAACAGAATTTGCAATCCTTTGGTTCGCATGCTGGGGCCACCCAGCATGCCGCCTCCCTTCTTGACCACGCTGAAATTGCAGTCGCAGTGCAGTTCAGCGTGATCATAAAAAATGGGTTAGCCTCCTGTTGGTGCAGACTGTATGTGTGCGCAGGAAGCCGCCACCATTTTTGTGATCGCAGCTGCTGCATGTGATGTCATACAACCGCTCTGACCACGCCTCCTGTTTCTCCGTTGCCGACCCCATTTTGAAGCCCTGCCCACGCACCGCTCCATCTCCGACTTGGAAATGGAGTGTTGCTGACCCCCCCCCCCAGCACCGATTGACAGTCAGAGGCGATCGCATTAACTGCGGGGTGCCGCAGAAATTGCAGGCGCATGTGTATGCTCTTAGCAATTTTTGCAGTTGGACTGCTTATTGCGATTGCAATCCAACCTGAATCAGGCTCTATTACCTATCACAATGCACTGCGGGTAGTACAAAATGGGGTTAATATAAGAGAAAACCCCCCAGAGCTGTGCTCCTTAACTGTCCCTGGTGGCTAGTGGAGCAGCTGCCCAGTAATCAGTGTCCACGCCAGTGCGCACATGGCCCGCCCCCTACAGCCACGCTGGATCACGGTATAGTGTGGGCACAGAAGTCCCTTACCTCCCTTTCATCAGCGGCCTCGTGATCCCGGAGGGCGCTGTGTGTGTGACTTACCTTAGGAAGAAACCGGAGCCTCCGCTGCAGTGACCCAGCAACCAGGGCGCGGGAGTATACTGCGCCGCTGGGAGTGATGGAGCTGCAGTAAAGATGTCTATTAGACCTAGCCTGCTGCAGCCCTTGTAGATTCTTATAAAAAAAAGTTCTTCTTTTCTTGTCAAAATTAATAGCTAAGAATAGGCTGCCTGAGGCAGCCCCCTCTTAAGTGGCCTGCTACTGAAGGCACCAACTACAAACTGAGCTCCCTGTTCATGGAAGCGAGGTTATAGAGGAGGGGGCGCTGAGCATCTTGGGAACAGTCAAAAGCTTTGAGCCTGTTGGTGCCTCAGATCAAGATCCTACTCTACACCCCAATGTGAATCCTTGTGGAGTCCAGTGTACCCCACAGAAGAAATGAATGTGTCACACCCATTGGCAGCAACATTAGAATAGCTGCTGATGGGCACAATTGAGAAAGGAAGGGGGGAAAACATTTGAATCCAGCACATATATGTAATTTGAATATGTAATTTGTACCTTCCTACTTTAAAATGTAATGGATGAACCTCACCCTGTGAGAACTATCTTCATGATCAAGAGATCTCATACGCAAGAAAAGCATGTGCTGGGATAGGGCTGTGGAGGGCGGCTGCTCGGGCACACACCCGTCAAGTTAAGGAGATTCAACTGAGGAAGCACAAGGGAACTGCAGGGAGACCACATATTTTCAGATGAACATGAGAGGGCGGAAGGCTGCCTAATACTGAAGCACCCTCAAACATCAAACCATATGCAACAACTAGTACAAGCATTCCTGGGGAAAGGTCTGCAGCAGACGGATTTGCATACGGTGATGTCATCCAAGCAATGGGCATAGTTGGCTGCAACCCTCGTCTGCATATGAAAAGAGAAAATGGTCACGCAGGGCATGGCGGCCTTTGTGGGGTTGCGCTTGGATGACCCCTAGATCGCTTTATACACCCCCATCAGTGTGGGGCTCATGTTGGCCATGCCCAAGCCCCTGAAGCATTCAAGCTGATTTCTTGCAGCAGCTGGACCCAGTAACAGCTCCAGAGTTGCTCTACAAGACAAGTTAAAGGGTGTGAGCCCTGCAGCACCACCTGTAGTTTGCATACACACATATATAGGACAGCATCTCTTATATGCCCCAGGGGCAATAAAATAGTAGCCTTATCTAGGGTATCCGTCCATGCCGCTACAGCACTACACACCCAGGCCGACGCAATTGCCTGTCTGAGTAAGGTACCTGAATGTGTATAAATGGACTTCAGGGTAATCTCCTGTTTGCGGTCAGCAGACTCTTTGAGGGTAGCCGTATCCTGGGACGGGAGGGCTACCTTCTTGGATAAGCGTGTTAATGCTTTGTCCACCCAAGGGGAGGATTCCCATCGTAACCTATCCGTTGATGGGAAAGGGGAATCCTTTTGGAAATCTGCAGGAGATTCCCAAGCTTTTTCACATAACTCGTTCAGCTCGTGTGAGGGGGGAAAGGTTACCTCAGGCTTCTTTCCCTTGTACATATGTACCCTCTTGTCAGGGATAGGGGGCTCCTCTGTGATGTGCAAAACATCTTTTATTGCCATAATCATATATCAAATGTATTTTGCCAATTTTGGCTGTAACTTTGCATCATCGTAATCGACACTGGAGTCAGAATCCGTGTCGGTATCTGTGTCAACATCTGGATAGTGGGCGCTTATGAGACCCTGACAGTCCCTGCGACATAGGATTAGGCATTGGTTGAGACCCTGACTGTCCCAAAGCTTCTGCCTTGTCTAATCTTTTGTGCAATGAGTTTACACTAGCATTTAAAACATTCCACATATCCATCCAATCAGGTGTCGGCGGAGACACCACGTTCATTTGCTCCCGCTCCTCTCTAATATAGCCTTCTTCCTCAGACATGTCGACACATGCGTACCGACACAACACACACACAGGGAATACTTTTTCTGAAGACATTTCCCCCACAAGGCCCTTTGGAGAGACAGAGAGAGAGTATGCCAGCACATACCCCAGCGCTATATAACCCAGGAATAGCACAGTAACTTAATGTTTGAACAATCGGTGAGGGGGAACATCTTGAAACCCCAGTTTGTACCCTTGGGACACTATTTGTAAAACACACGAGTCCATGTCCGAATGAATCCAGAACTGACTGAAGAGTTTTAGACGTGCCCCCACTGGTGCGGGCTCCTGCAAGAGAGCCCCAGCGTCATGCAGTGGATTTGGCAGAAGCAGAGGATGATCTCTGCTCCTGCGATCTTGAAGAGGATGCAGACCTCTTCTCTCTTCTCCTTCCTCTACCTGCAAAGAAAGGGGAATCTTAACTTCTTGCATATCTATTGGGCCGAAATGACTGCATCAGATAATGATGCGTCTTCATCCGTTGGGAGGGAACATAGGGCAAGAAGGTTGACTTACCTGCGGGAGCTGCCGAGATCAAATTAACTAGGCAGTCACCAAACAAGGCTTCACCTTCATAGGGAAGAGACTCCCTTTCTTCTTGGAGTCAGCATCAGCATTCTCTTGGTGAATCCACAATGCCCTCCTATCCGACACTGCCATGAAATTGGCCCGTGAACTCAAGAGTCCTATATCCCTTGCAGTCTCACGTAAGTATGCTGCAGTGTCCTTGATATGATACAACGTAAGGAGTATCCCATCTCTCCAGGGTATCTATATCGGATGACAAGGTATTCGACCAATTCTTGAATACTACTACTCACCCATGCACATGTAATGGCAGGTCTAAGTAATGTACCCGTGGTTACATAACTAGAAATAATGTAGCTTCCTGCATACGATCCGCTGGATTTGTGACAGGGCCCCGTGCAGAACAGGGGGTGACTCCCACTTTATTCTGTCCGCGGCGGGAAATGAATAAACAACCAGAATCCTTTTGGGGATTTGAAACCATCTTGTCGAGCTGGCCCAGACTTTCTCAAACAGAGATGGAGGAACGTTACATCAGCTTTCATTATATATCTATATATACATACATATAGACCCCTTTGTCAGGAACAGCAGGGTCTTCAGTGATTTTAATATGTCCTTAATATCCACAATCATGTACTGAATGCTCCTTGCCAATATTGGATCTAATCAGGAAACATTATGGTCGACATAAGTATCAGTATCCGTGTCAGTATCAGTGTGTAGTAACTGGGCAAAATAACATTTTTGCGACCCAGCGGGGCCTGAGGGAAAAGAAACATAGCCATGAATATCACATCTATTCTCTACGTCTGTGTCTGGGACACAGATTTATCCAACCTTACTCTGATATTACTGAAACATTTACCCAGTCAGTTATTGGTGGTGCCAACAGGGCCACCATCATATGTCTGCATTCCTAATATAGTTTCCTCTTGGGAAAAACATTCAGCCACCGACATGTTGACACACATATACCAAGTACCCACAGACACACCGGCTTATGGGGGACAGACCGTCAGTAAATCTGTCAGAGGGACACAGAGGATTTTTCAGCTCACAATCCAGCGCCAAAAGTACACAGTCTGGGAAATAATAAACTCTATAGTGATAGACTTGTAATGCTCTAAAGATGTTCTGGTGAGGTGAGGAAGAAGCCCCGCCGCTGTAATGGCGCGTATCTGTCCCGCTCAGAAATAATTAATTACGCTAGCGGGGTAAGGACAGTGCCCAGGCACTAATGTCCACTTTTTCCAGCCTTTTGTGAGGAATTTATGCTGCCCAGGGTGCCCCCCCCCCCCCCCCCCGTGCCCTGCACCCTGCAGTGCCTGTGTTTGTGTGGGAGCATGGCGCGCAGCGTTCCGCTCGCTGCTCGGTACCTCAGAATGCCGTCACTGAAGAAGAAGTCTTCTGTTCTTCTGCTACTCACCTGTCTTCTGGCTCTGTAAGGGGGTGACGGCAGGCTGCAGGAGTGTGCATCTAGGCGTACCCAGCGATCAGCACCCTCAGGAGCTAATGGTGTCCTGTCAGCCTGAAGCAGAGCCATTGAACTCACTAGAAGTTGGTCATACTTCTCTCCCCTAAGTCCCACGAAGCAGGGAGACTGTTGCCAGCAGCCTCCCTGAAAATAAAAAAAACTAACAAGTCTTTTCAGAGAAACTCAGTAGAGCTCCCCTGTAGTGCATCCAGTATCACTGCGCACAATACTAAAACTGGAGTCTGGAGGAGGGGCATAGAGGGAGGAGACAGTTCACACCCTTTGAAAGTCTTAAAGTGCCCATGTCTCCTGCGGATCCCGTCTATACCCCATGGTTCTTAATGTGACCCCAGCATCCTCTAGGACGTATGAGAAAACAAATAACGCACACACGAGGAGGAGAGAACTAAGGAAGCTATAAGGAGAAGAGGGGAGGGAGGGGGGGTTGAAAGGTAAGGTAGTAAAGGCATATTGGATAAACTACAACCTTATACATATTCATTAATGTACCAGTAGTTAGAAGTAGAAGAGCTCTAACAGAAACCACAAAGCTTATCTAAAGCCACACCACACTGGATATGCCCAATCTCATTTGATTTTTGAAGCAAAGCAGTATTGGACTTTGTTAATACATGGATGGGAGACTGCTTGGTAGTATCAGATTCTTTAGGTGTTTTTAAACTACCAACACCATTTTCTTGGTACATTTAATTTTTACATGTATTCTTTTATGTACCAGAAGTTAGAAGTAGAAGAGCTGTAACAGAAACCACCAGCTCATCTACAGCCACAGCACACTGGATTTACCCAATCTCTCCTGATCATGGAAGCTGAGCAGTGTTGGTCCTGGTTTTAGTACTTGGATGGGAGACCACAAGGAAATACCAGGAGCTGTGTGTATTTTTACAATACTAACACCGTTCTCTTGATGCATTCCATTTTGAAACATTGGGGCAGATCTATTAAGCCTGGTGAACTGATAAAGTGCAAGGTGATAAAGTACCAGCCAGTCAGCTCCTAACTGTCATTTTTCAAACCCAGCCTGTGACATGGCAATTAGGAGCTGATTGGCTGGTACTTTATCACCATGCAAATTATCATTTCACCAGGTTTAATAAATCGGCTGCTTACTCATTTATGTACGAGTAGTTAGAAGTAGAAGAACTCTAACAGAAACCACTAAGCTCATCTACAGCCACACCACACTGTATATGCCCAATATCACCTGATTTTAGGCCTGGTTTGTTCTTGGATGTGAGACCACCTGGGAATACCAGGTGCTGTAGGTAGTTTTATACTACCAACACCGTTCTCTTGATGCATTCCATTTTGAAACATTGGGGCAGATCTATTAAGCCTGGTGAACTGATAAACTGCAAGGTGATAAAGTACCAGCCAGTCAGCTCCTAACTGTCATTTTTCAAACCCAGCCTGTGACATGGCAATTAGGAGCGGATTGGCTGGTACTTTATCACCATGCAAATTATCATTTCACCAGGTTTAATAAATCGGCGGCTTACTCATTTATGTACGAGTAGTTAGAAGTAGAAGAACTCTAACAGAAACCCCTAAGCTCATCTACAGCCACACCACACTGTATATGCCTCTTCTTACATTCCGCTGCACTTATTGTGGGGTAGCCGCAATCCCTTCTGCTGTACGGTTCCACATTACATTGTTTCTTGTCACTTCCTGTTGATGCAGTAAGGAAACATCCAGGAATTACAGCAGCTTAGTTTTTTTTTTTTTTTAACTGGGGCAATTTAGCTAGATCACAGGGCAATTTAGCTCCTTTGGTCCTTTTTTAGGACCAGTAAATCAGACAGTTGAGCAAACTGAAAAACAGCTAACAGGAAATTTCCACTTAAATGGTATTTTCTAATCTTATCTGACCATGACTAAGAATAAAGGATACACAAGATAAACTCTTAGAGCCATGGACCTTATCCATGTTTAAGCTCCATCAAATCTGTAATCAATAGCACTACATGCTCCCACTTTACCACTGTACTATATACTCTACCTGTGTTTTTAAGGTAAAAACACCATTTAACCCCAGTGACACTTGAATTAAAGCAGCAGCCTCTGGAATAGCATTCCTTAGCATTAATCCCAGGAAATCTGCAATCTTCACGCTCTTTGATAGCCATGCTACATTGCTGTTTACTTGGATGGAGCAGAGAGCACAACATCAGGACATAGGAAATATTACAATGCATGATAAGAAAGGTGTGAGCTCTACAGCAAGGCCTCTAACCCTTTGCCAGTGCCAAATACATAGGGCTTAACTCAGATCTGATCACAGCAGCAAATTTATTAGCTAAAACCATGTACACTGCAGGGGGGGGGGGGGTGTATAATATGTGCAGAGAGAGTTAGATTTTGGTGCGGTGTGTTCAAACTGAAATCTAAATTGCAGTGTAAAAACAAAACAGCCAGTATTTACCCTGCACACAAACAATATAACCCACCTAAATCTCTCTGCAAATGTTATATCTGCCCCCCCCCCCCCATCCCTGCAGTGCACATGGTTTTGCCCACTAGCTAACAAATTTGCTGCATCTGGGAATTACAGCAGCTTAATATTTCTTTTTACAGAAGGTTCAGCAAATTAAATTATTTAGTGAAATACTGTAATCATAACAGTTACAGGGATATTGTAGGTAGATTTATTGTCAGTGGATAAATGTAAAAATTAAACCCTTAGGCATAGTTCCAAAATGCTGTCATTGCAATCCAGATTTTAAGGATATCATGCTTGAGCACAGGTGACTTAATTAGAACTTCGGTCAATGTGAATTAACCATTGGACTCAACCATGGTTATCCTTAAAACCCAGGGGTCTATTTAAGATCGATCTTAATCGATGTTGGGCTTCCAGGTTGAAAAAAACACACACATTTGTTTTCACATTAAACAGACTGCCACATGAGAAAGCAGCAAGGATGCAGTGGCGTTAATGTTTCCTGGTGTCAACTTGTATTATTTCAGTAGACATTGAAATGAGGCTGCATCTTGCTGCCTTTCCAATGAAGCAAGTTTAATTTAGTAATAGGTGAAAAACCATCCTTACAAAGGTGTTAATCAGAGACTTGGCTTTGTGGACACTTTTCAGAGAACAAATTTGTTAGCATAAAAATAAAGCCAGAAAATGAAGAGCTGTTTAATCACTCGATTGGATTTTTCTGCCAGCATATTTTTTTTCTCTGCAACCCACTGCTAAATTGTGCTTCCTAGCTGTTTTTTATAAAATCACTGAATCAAATCTAACTCTGATTACATCAGAGAAGGCCATGTACCCTACACCATAAGAGGAGGTTTGAAATTTTGACTTGTCTACTTAAATATCACCAAAATCTGATCACAAGGTTAATTACGTCCCTGGGTGGGATTGAACCACCAACCTTTTGGTTAATAGCCAAACACACTAACCGATTGCGCCACAGAGACACTTTGCAAAAGTCCATACTGACAAAGGCTAATAAGCATTCATCTAAAACGTTTCCTAGAAAAACTTTAAAAAGTCAATAATCTGGAGAGTTTTTGTAAGATGTTTCTTCCATCAACCAACGAAGAAACACATTGGTACTTTCCCATGATGAGTGAGTGCTTCAGGATCTCTTGCACTTACATGTGCAGCAGAGTACTGCAATGGAAGCATGCTGGGCCCATAACCCAGAGGTAGGCAGATTGAAACTATCCTCTGCTATATGCATTTTTTTTGTTAATTAAAGTAATCCAAAACTGGGATTGATATTTTGTCTCTTTTATTTTTACTTAAAGTACAATAACTTTTACCATTTTAATTTGTTTTAATAGTATATTGACAGTATTATTTTCTTTCAAAAATCCACTTCATTTTCTTTACCCTATTATTAAAATGGTAATTGAAGAAGAGGAATTGTTGCTTTGACTGCAGCATTCCCGGGGTTAACTGGTGTTTCTTCAAGTCACAAGGTATGGAGCTGCTGTATAGTTACTCGCAAGTCAGTAGTTGTATGATGCTCACACCTGTTAAGCTGGATACACACAGAATGCCCTACACAGGGGGTGAAATGAGCGCCACCCCCACCCCCCGTACGTTCAGCACACATCACGCTGTGCTGAGCGGGGGGAGAGATGTGTGCTGAGCAGTTCGCTCAGCACACATCTCTCCCCAAAATCGGGCCGTGAATACGGACCTTTAAACTGGATCCACACTTAGATTATCTGTCCAATTTTTTTTTCTAGTTGAAACAAAATTATGCTAATATGTGGCAGCAAATTACAATTGACCATTTGTTCACAAACACTGGAAAACATCCAAAAATGGTCATTTAGATAAATTGGTTAAATCCATTTCATTTAGCTAATTTATCCAAACTACCTTTATTGTATCTTTGTGGGTGAATGATGTGTGGGTCAGTGTTGAGGGTGGTGGAGGAGATGGTTAATAGGCACAGCAGGGTGTGGACAGTCAAATAGTGTGCTTAGAGGTTCAGAGTCATTGTATGAGACTCTGGCAACAGTGACTTGATGAGTCTGGTGTCCATAGGGTGGGACGCATTAACCTTTTTATGCTATTGAAATAGTTCTCCTCCTGACCGACGCAGTTCCTTGCTCCGAGGTTGGTGTATTGTCCTGTTGCAGCGCCTCTCCACTGTGGTCACAGTGAGCTGTGTGGTGTTGCTGGCGCATGCCAATCTCCCCCCAACCTCCCTCTTGCATTTCAGACCTACGTACGCATGATGGGATCTTGTATGATATGCGCGTGTGCTGTAGAGATGAAAGTGGGGGTGAGGAGGCAGATCGTGAGATGGGGAAACTTTGTGGACTGTTAGCGAAGGGGAGCACTGGGCAATCTGAGTTGCAAAGAGGGCAGCAGAAGAGGTTATTGCATGTGCACTGGTGACAGGTCCATCCTTGGTGGCCAGCCTCAGTGGCAAAGGGGTACATGAGCTAGTGTCCCTTGGCCAGCCATGTACCATGGCCACCTCCCTACCTCCTATATATTCTCCCTGATCTGTCACTTTGTTACGGTCTGCTGCTGGCACTGGTGTATCGTCCTGCAGTTGCCGTCTCCGCCCATTGCTGTGACTTCCCCCAGAGTTAGCCACACAGAGTGACAGATCTGGGAAAATATATAGGAGATCATTACTTTCACTTGCAGCCTACCTTATTTTTTGCAGCCTAGCATGCTCCTGACCCCTTCTCTCACTAATACTTATACAACATTCATGAACTCATCTTAAGGTTTCTTTATTATTCAGTCACACTGTCTTGGATCCAAACCATTTCCTGTGGCATTGCAGTCAAACAATTGAGCTATTTACCCTTGCATAGAAAGGTATAATCTAAGCTAGAGAATTATATTTGGAGCTCACCTTGTACTTTGTGAAGAAATAATCAGCTTTGTGGCTGAGCAGATATATGGAGTGTGTGGCTGCACACTGCATTGATATGCTGAGTTGCAATGCTAATAATTTTTTTTTTTGCAAAGTACCAATAGCTTCATTGTGAAGGTGGAAAGAAGGGTGTTACGGCATGGAATGTACAAACTGCGAGACCCTGCTGGTAGCGCCTTTGTCTATTTAGTAGGAAGGGCACGTAACAGCCGGGGGGCAATGGAGGAAGCCCCTTTAGGGCTGGAGCCCGGCGGCAACTGACTCCGTTGTCTCTGGCAGTTCCGCCCCTGGACTAGAGGAATGGTCAAGAACATGGCAACATTTAATGCCAAAAAATGCAAAATCATACACGTCTCAAAAATGCAAAGGCTAACTATAATATTAAGGGCATTATAATGGCAAGAGGAAAGCTATCTAAGTATTACTATTTCAGGTAAGCAATGTAACAAAGCAATAGGAAAGGCAAGTCAGATGCTTGTTTGCATAGGTTAAAGAACCAGTAGCAGAAAAAAGTAATACAGGTTGAGTATCCCATATCCAAATATTCCGAAATACGGAATATTCCGAAATACGGACTTTTTTGAGTGAGACTGAGATAGTGAAACCTTTGTGTTTTGATGGCTCAGTGTACACAAACTTTGTTTAATACTCAAAGTTATTAAAAATATTGTATTAAATGAACTTCAGACTGTGTATAAGGTGTATATGAAACATAAATGAATTCTGTGAATGTACACACACTTTGTTTAATGCACAAAGTTATAAAAAATATTGGCTAAAATGACCTTCAGGCTGTGTGTATAAGGTGTATATGAAACATAAATGCCTTCTGTGTTTAGATTTAGGTCCCATCACCATAATATCTCGTTATGGTATGCAATTATTCCAAAATACAGAAAAATCCGATATCCAAAATTCCTCTGGTCCCAAGCATTTTGGATAAGGGATACTCAACCTGTAATGCCACTGTATAGGTCCTTGGTACAGCCACATTTAGAATCCTGTGTTCAGTTCCAGAAGCCATATCTCCAGAAGGCTGTAAATACATTAGGGCAACTAAAATTGTGCATGGCCTACATCACAAAACTTACCTGGAAATACTAAAAAATGTTGATGTGTATAGTTTGGAGAAGGGAAGAGGGAACATACAGTAATAGAAACATTTAAATATATAGAGAGGAATGTAATAGGGTGTGAGAATCAGAAAGTGAGAGATTTTGTGTTTTTTCCTGTTGTTGTTTTTTTTTTTTTGTTTGATTGTTTGTTTTTAAAGTGGCAATCCTTTACATGGCAAAACCAGGTTGATATTTGCCATGTAAAGGATTGCCACCGTGGGCATGTGTAGAAGGGGCACTGCTACTGTTGGCATTATGTGTGTAAGCTGCACTGATATGGTGGTTATGTGTATAAAGGGCACTGCGACTGTGGGTATTATTATTATTATTATTACATGCGGTGTAATGACAATAAGATAGTGCTACTGTGTGGCGTATTTTGATTTGGGGTGCTATTGTGTGGCCATGCCCCTTCCTTGTGATACCACACCTTCTTTTTTTAAGGAGCGCACTGTCCTTTTATTAAGTATTGGAGAGAGGGCCCAAATTAATAGTTTGCAGGGAGGCGCCAAACACCCTAGCACTGGCCCTTTGGTAGGGGACAGGATTTGCTTCTGCTTGTGCACATATGTTATGATTGCCAGCCAACAGCACTGGTTTTGCCTATAACACTAACTATAAATATTTTGAATTGGTCCTGGACCACCAATCCAAGGCACCCCTGCAAGTGTCCTGAGGCACCCCAGGGTGCAGTTTGAGAACCACTGGTCTAGTGAGTACCCAGGATAATTATTGTAGCTGGTCTGCGGGTAACAGCTCTCAGATCCACTTCTAGAAAAAAATGCAGCAATGTAATTTGAGTGACAAACTGCAGAGATGAACCCTTTCTGTGACTGCTGCACAGGGATCACACAAACTCTATTCATAGGGCTGACTTCACTTAGGGGAGATGTTCTCACCCCGCAAAGAAGTGCGAGTATATACCGCACTTACGGTACCATTGGATTTACAGATATTTTCTTGCAATACACTATGGGGGTCATTCTGAGTTGATTGCTCGCTAGCAGTTTTTAGCAGCCATGCAAACGCATTGTCGCTGCCCACTGGAGAGTGTATATTCACTTTGGAGAAGTGCGAACACTTGAGCAGCAGAGCGCCTGCAAAATCGTTTCAAAATAAGACCAGCACTGTAGTTACACTTCGTGTGCGTTGATTCTAACAACCGAGGGACGGCTTTTGATGTCACACACCCATCCAGCGAATGCCCAGCCACGTCTGCATTTCTTCTGCCACGCCTGCATTTTTCCAAGCACTCCCTGAAAACGGTCAGTTGCCACCCAGAAATGCCCTCTTTCTGTCAATCTCCTTGTGGCCTGTTCTGTGATTGGAATAATCGCTAGAACTAGTGCAAAACCACAATGGACTTTGTACCCGTACGATGCGCATGCACATTACGGAGCATGCGCATGCACAGATTAGCCATTTTTTTTCAACTGATTGCTACGCAGCGAACAACGGCAGCATGCGATCAACTCGGAATGACCCCCTATATACATAGAAACATGGATTTTTTACTGCAGGAATTATGGTTAGTTTAGGGGTATCGGTTAGGGTCAACAGAGGTGTAGCTAGGGGTCCAAGCGCCCCTGGCAAAGTAAGGGACTGGCGCCCCCCCTTTCGATAAAGCATTGCAGTCCATTGGCGGTTACCATGTTGGAGCCACAGCAACTGACCCCCTCCCCCACACGCTGCCCTACATCATCGGCTGGGATTCACTGTTGGTGTGAAGCCACTGGGAACAGTCTGGTAGCATTAGCAGCAGTCTGTGTCATAGATAGGGAAGGCAGAAGGTTAACTAGCTAATAGCAGTCTGTTGGCAGCAGAGGCTGGGCGGGGGGCTGAGAATGAGCCAACGCTGATCAATGTCCAGTCTGCTTAGACAAAAATATTTTGTGATCAGGGCTGGTTCTAGACCAAAGGAGCCAATGGCAAAAATTTCCTTTGGCACCCCCCCCCCCCCCCCCCCCACACACATACACACACACCAAAAAAGAACATATCCCAGTTTAACATAACGCTATGTGGTGCAAGGTGTGGAGCTGGTTACTTGTATCAGACCTCTGACATTTGCCTTTTCACCCATATTGCATACTTTTTCTTGCAGGTTGTGTCTTAATTCAAGAAGTGTTCTAAGTACTTCAGCTTAGTATCTTTACTGACCCCTCTTTACCCCACACTACATAACTGACCCCTCTATACCCTACACTACATCACTGACCTTTCTATAACCATCACTGCATTACTGACCCCTCTATACAGTACACTGACCTCTATATACCTGCTAGTACATCCCTGATGCCTATATTCTAGAGATGAGCGGGTTCGGTTTCTTTGAATCCGAACCCGCACGAACTTCACTTTTTTTTTCACGGGTCCGAGCGACTCGGATCTTCCCGCCTTGCTCGGTTAACCCGAGCGCGCCCGAACGTCATCATGACGCTGTCGGATTCTCGCGAGACTCGGATTCTATATAAGGAGCCGCGCGTCGCCGCCATTTTCACACGTGCATTGAGATTGATAGGGAGAGGACGTGGCTGGCGTCCTCTCCATTTAGATTAGATTTAGAAGAGAGAGAGAGAGAGAGATTGCTGTGATACTGTAGATTAGAAGAGAGTGCAGAGTGCAGACAGAGTTTAGTGACTGACGACCACAGTGACCAGTGACCACCAGAGACAGTGCAGTTGTTTGTTTTATTTAATATATCCGTTCTCTGCCTGAAAAAAATGATACACAGTCACACAGTGACTCAGTCTGTGTGCACTGCTCAGCCCAGTGTGCTGCACATCAATGTATTGTATATAAAGCTTATAATTGTGGGGGAGACTGGGGAGCACTGCAGGTTGTTATAGCAGGAGCCAGGAGTACATGATAAATAATATTATATTAAAATTAAACAGTGCACACTTTTGCTGCAGGAGTGCCACTGCCAGTGTGACTAGTGGTGACCAGTGCCTGACCACCAGTATATTAGTAGTATTGTATACTATCTCTTTATCAACCAGTCTATATTAGCAGCAGACACAGTACAGTGCGGTAGTTCACGGCTGTGGCTACCTCTGTGTCGGCACTCGGCAGGCAGTCCGTCCATCCATAATTGTATTATATACCACCTAACCGTGGTTTTTTTTTTCTTTCTTTATACCGTCGTCATAGTCATACTAGTTGTTACGAGTATACTACTATCTCTTTATCAACCAGTGTACAGTGCGGTAGTTCACGGCTGTGGCTACCTCTGTGTCGGAACTCGGCAGGCAGTCCGTCCATCCATAATTGTATTATAATATATACCACCTAACCGTGGTTTTTTTTTCGTTCTTTATACCGTCGTCATACTAGTTGTTACGAGTATACTACTATCTCTTTATCAACCAGTGTACAGTGCGGTAGTTCACGGCTGTGGCTACCTCTGTGTCGGAACTCGGCAGGCAGTCCGTCCATCCATAATTGTATTATAATATATACCACCTAACCGTGGTTTTTTTTTCGTTCTTTATACCGTCGTCATACTAGTTGTTACGAGTATACTACTATCTCTTTATCAACCAGTGTACAGTGCGGTAGTTCACGGCTGTGGCTACCTCTGTGTCGGCACTCGGCAGGCAGTCCGTCCAACCATAATTGTATTATATACCACCTAACCGTGGTTTTTTTTTCATTCTTTATACCGTCGTCATACTAGTTGTTACGAGTATACTACTATCTCTTTATCAACCAGTGTACAGTGCGGTAGTTCACGGCTGTGGCTACCTCTGTGTCGGCACTCGGCAGGCAGTCCGTCCAACCATAATTGTATTATATACCACCTAACCGTGGTTTTTTTTTCATTCTTTATACCGTCGTCATACTAGTTGTTACGAGTATACTACTATCTCTTTATCAACCAGTGTACAGTGCGGTAGTTCACGGCTGTGGCTACCTCTGTGTCGGCACTCGGCAGCCCGTCCATAATTGTATATACCAGTGACCTAACCGTGGTTTTTTTTTCTTTCTTTATACATACATACTAGTTACGAGTATACTATCTCTTTATCAACCAGTCTATATATTAGCAGCAGACACAGTACAGTGCGGTAGTTCACGGCTGTGGCTACCTCTGTGTCGGCACTCCGCAGCCCGTCCATAATTGTATATACCAGTGACCTAACCGTGGTTTTTTTTTCTTTCTTTATACATACATACTAGTTACAAGTATACTATCTCTTTATCAACCAGTCTATATATTAGCAGCAGACACAGTACAGTGCGGTAGTTCACGGCTGTGGCTACCTCTGTGTCGGCACTCGGCAGCCCGTCCATAATTGTATATACCAGTGACCTAACCGTGGTTTTTTTTTCTTTCTTTATACATACATACTAGTTACGAGTATACTATCTCTTTATCAACCAGTCTATATATTAGCAGCAGACACAGTACAGTGCGGTAGTTCACGGCTGTGGCTACCTCTGTGTCGGCACTCGGCAGCCCGTCCATAATTGTATATACCAGTGACCTAACCGTGGTTTTTTTTTCTTTCTTTATACATACATACTAGTTACGAGTATACTATCTCTTTATCAACCAGTCTATATATTAGCAGCAGACACAGTACAGTGCGGTAGTTCACGGCTGTGGCTACCTCTGTGTCGGCACTCGGCAGCCCGTCCATAATTGTATATACCACCTAACCGTGGTTTTTTTTTCTTTCTTTATACATACATACTAGTTACGAGTATACTATCTCTTTATCAACCAGTCTATATATTAGCAGCAGACACAGTACAGTGCGGTAGTTCACGGCTGTGGCTACCTCTGTGTCGGCACTCGGCAGCCCGTCCATAATTGTATATACCAGTGACCTAACCGTGGTTTTTTTTTCTTTCTTTATACATACATACTAGTTACGAGTATACTATCTCTTTATCAACCAGTCTATATATTAGCAGCAGACACAGTACAGTGCGGTAGTTCACGGCTGTGGCTACCTCTGTGTCGGCACTCGGCAGCCCGTCCATAATTGTATATACCACCTAACCGTGGTTTTTTTTTCTTTCTTTATACATACATACTAGTTACGAGTATACTATCTCTTTATCAACCAGTCTATATATTAGCAGCAGACACAGTACAGTGCGGTAGTTCACGGCTGTGGCTACCTCTGTGTCGGCACTCGGCAGCCCGTCCATAATTGTATATACCAGTGACCTAACCGTGGTTTTTTTTTCTTTCTTTATACATACATACTAGTTACGAGTATACTATCTCTTTATCAACCAGTCTATATATTAGCAGCAGACACAGTACAGTGCGGTAGTTCACGGCTGTGGCTACCTCTGTGTCAGCACTCGGCAGCCCGTCCATAATTGTATACTAGTATCCAATCCATCCATCTGCATTGTTTACCTGAGGTGCCTTTTAGTTGTGCCTATTAAAATATGGAGAACAAAAATGTTGAGGTTCCAAAATTAGGGAAAGATCAAGATCCACTTCCACCTCGTGCTGAAGCTGCTGCCACTAGTCATGGCCGAGACGATGAAATGCCAGCAACGTCGTCTGCCAAGGCCGATGCCCAATGGCATAGTACAGAGCATGTCAAAACCAAAACACCAAATATCAGTAAAAAAAGGACTCCAAAACCTAAAATAAAATTGTCGGAGGAGAAGCGTAAACTTGCCAATATGCCATTTACCACACGGAGTGGCAAGGAACGGCTGAGGCCCTGGCCTATGTTCATGGCTAGTGGTTCAGCTTCACATGAGGATGGAAGCACTCAGCCTCTCGCTAGAAAAATGAAAAGACTCAAGCTGGCAAAAGCAGCACAGCAAAGAACTGTGCATTCTTCGAAATCCCAAATCCACAAGGAGAGTCCAATTGTGTCGGTTGCGATGCCTGACCTTCCCAACACTGGACGTGAAGAGCATGCGCCTTCCACCATTTGCACGCCCCCTGCAAGTGCTGGAAGGAGCACCCGCAGTCCAGTTCCTGATAGTCAGATTGAAGATGTCAGTGTTGAAGTACACCAGGATGAGGAGGATATGGGTGTTGCTGGCGCTGGGGAGGAAATTGACCAGGAGGATTCTGATGGTGAGGTGGTTTGTTTAAGTCAGGCACCCGGGGAGACACCTGTTGTCCGTGGGAGGAATATGGCCGTTGACATGCCAGGTGAAAATACCAAAAAAATCAGCTCTTCGGTGTGGAGGTATTTCACCAGAAATGCGGACAACAGGTGTCAAGCCGTGTGTTCCCTTTGTCAAGCTGTAATAAGTAGGGGTAAGGACGTTAACCACCTCGGAACATCCTCCCTTATACGTCACCTGCAGCGCATTCATAATAAGTCAGTGACAAGTTCAAAAACTTTGGGTGACAGCGGAAGCAGTCCACTGACCAGTAAATCCCTTCCTCTTGTAACCAAGCTCACGCAAACCACCCCACCAACTCCCTCAGTGTCAATTTCCTCCTTCCCCAGGAATGCCAATAGTCCTGCAGGCCATGTCACTGGCAAGTCTGACGAGTCCTCTCCTGCCTGGGATTCCTCCGATGCATCCTTGCGTGTAACGCCTACTGCTGCTGGCGCTGCTGTTGTTGCCGCTGGGAGTCGATGGTCATCCCAGAGGGGAAGTCGTAAGCCCACTTGTACTACTTCCAGTAAGCAATTGAATGTTCATCAGTCCTTTGCGAGGAAGATGAAATATCACAGCAGTCATCCTACTGCAAAGCGGATAACTGAGTCATTGACAACTATGTTGGTGTTAGACGTGCGTCCGGTATCCGCCGTTAGTTCACAGGGAACTAGACAATTTATTGAGGCAGTGTGCCCCCGTTACCAAATACCATCTAGGTTCCACTTCTCTAGGCAGGCGATACCGAGAATGTACACGGACGTCAGAAAAAGACTCACCAGTCTCCTAAAAAATGCAGTTGTACCCAATGTCCACTTAACCACGGACATGTGGACAAGTGGAGCAGGGCAGGGTCAGGACTATATGACTGTGACAGCCCACTGGGTAGATGTATGGACTCCCGCCGCAAGAACAGCAGCGGCGGCACCAGTAGCAGCATCTCGCAAACGCCAACTCTTTCCTAGGCAGGCTACGCTTTGTATCACCGCTTTCCAGAATACGCACACAGCTGAAAACCTCTTACGGCAACTGAGGAAGATCATCGCGGAATGGCTTACCCCAATTGGACTCTCCTGTGGATTTGTGGCATCGGACAACGCCAGCAATATTGTGTGTGCATTAAATATGGGCAAATTCCAGCACGTCCCATGTTTTGCACATACCTTGAATTTGGTGGTGCAGAATTTTTTTAAAAACGACAGGGGCGTGCAAGAGATGCTGTCGGTGGCCAGAAAAATTGCGGGACACTTTCGGCGTACAGGCACCACGTACAGAAGACTGGAGCACCACCAAAAACTACTGAACCTGCCCTGCCATCATCTGAAGCAAGAAGTGGTAACGAGGTGGAATTCAACCCTCTATATGCTTCAGAGGTTGGAGGAGCAGCAAAAGGCCATTCAAGCCTATACAATTGAGCACGATATAGGAGATGGAATGCACCTGTCTCAAGTGCAGTGGAGAATGATTTCAATGTTGTGCAAGGTTCTGATGCCCTTTGAACTTGCCACACGTGAAGTCAGTTCAGACACTGCCAGCCTGAGTCAGGTCATTCCCCTCATCAGGCTTTTGCAGAAGAAGCTGGAGGCATTGAAGAAGGAGCTAAAAGGGAGCGATTCCGCTAGGCATGTGGGACTTGTGGATGCAGCCCTTAATTCGCTTAACAAGGATTCACGGGTGGTCAATCTGTTGAAATCAGAGCACTACATTTTGGCCACCGTGCTCGATCCTAGATTTAAAGCCTACCTTGGATCTCTCTTTCCGGCAGACACAGGTCTGCTGGGGTTGAAAGACCTGCTGGTGACAAAATTGTCAAGTCAAGCGGAACGCGACCTGTCAACATCTCCTCCTTCACATTCTCCCGCAACTGGGGGTGCGAGGAAAAGGCTCAGAATTCCGAGCCCACCCGCTGGCGGTGATGCAGGGCAGTCTGGAGCGACTGCTGATGCTGACATCTGGTCCGGACTGAAGGACCTGACAACGATTACGGACATGTCGTCTACTGTCACTGCATATGAATCTCTCAACATTGATAGAATGGTGGAGGATTATATGAGTGACCGCATCCAAGTAGGCACGTCACACAGTCCGTACTTATACTGGCAGGAAAAAGAGGCAATTTGGAGGCCCTTGCACAAACTGGCTTTATTCTACCTAAGTTGCCCTCCCACAAGTGTGTACTCCGAAAGAGTGTTTAGTGCCGCCGCTCACCTTGTCAGCAATCGGCGTACGAGGTTACATCCAGAAAATGTGGAGAAGATGATGTTCATTAAAATGAATTATAATCAATTCCTCCGCGGAGACATTGACCAGCAGCAATTGCCTCCACAAAGTACACAGGGAGCTGAGATGGTGGATTCCAGTGGGGACGAATTGATAATCTGTGAGGAGGGGGATGTACACGGTGATATATCGGAGGGTGAAGATGAGGTGGACATCTTGCCTCTGTAGAGCCAGTTTGTGCAAGGAGAGATTAATTGCTTCTTTTTTGGGGGGGGTCCAAACCAACCCGTCATATCAGTCACAGTCGTGTGGCAGACCCTGTCACTGAAATGATGGGTTGGTTAAAGTGTGCATGTCCTGTTTTGTTTATACAACATAAGGGTGGGTGGGAGGGCCCAAGGATAATTCCATCTTGCACCTCTTTTTTCTTTTCTTTTTCTTTGCATCATGTGCTGATTGGGGAGGGTTTTTTGGAAGGGACATCCTGCGTGACACTGCAGTGCCACTCCTAAATGGGCCCGGTGTTTGTGTCGGCCACTAGGGTCGCTAATCTTACTCACACAGTCAGCTACCTCATTGCGCCTCTTTTTTCTTTGCGTCATGTGCTGTTTGGGGAGGGTTTTTTGGAAGGGACATCCTGCGTGACACTGCAGTGCCACTCCTAGATGGGCCCGGTGTTTGTGTCGGCCACTAGGGTCGCTAATCTTACTCACACAGCTACCTCATTGCGCCTCTTTTTTTCTTTGCGTCATGTGCTGTTTGGGGAGGGTTTTTTGGAAGGGACATCCTGCGTGACACTGCAGTGCCACTCCTAGATGGGCCCGGTGTTTGTGTCGGCCACTAGGGTCGCTAATCTTACTCACACAGTCAGCTACCTCATTGCGCCTCTTTTTTTCTTTGCGTCATGTGCTGTTTGGGGAGGGTTTTTTGGAAGGGACATCCTGCGTGACACTGCAGTGCCACTCCTAGATGGGCCCGGTGTTTGTGTCGGCCACTAGGGTCGCTAATCTTACTCACACAGTCAGCTACCTCATTGCGCCTTTTTTTCTTTGCGTCATGTGCTGTTTGGGGAGGGTTTTTTGGAAGGGCCATCCTGCGTGACACTGCAGTGCCACTCCTAGATGGGCCCGGTGTTTGTGTCGGCCACTAGGGTCGCTAATCTTACTCACACAGCTACCTCATTGCGCCTCTTTTTTTCTTTGCGTCATGTGCTGTTTGGGGAGGGTTTTTTGGAAGGGACATCCTGCGTGACACTGCAGTGCCACTCCTAGATGGGCCCGGTGTTTGTGTCGGCCACTAGGGTCGCTTATCTTACTCACACAGCGACCTCGGTGCAAATTTTAGGACTAAAAATAATATTGTGAGGTGTGAGGTATTCAGAATAGACTGAAAATGAGTGTAAATTATGGTTTTTGAGGTTAATAATACTTTGGGATCAAAATGACCCCCAAATTCTATGATTTAAGCTGTTTTTTAGTGTTTTTGGAAAAAAACACCCGAATCCAAAACACACCCGAATCCGACAAAAATAATTCGGTGAGGTTTTGCCAAAACGCGTTCGAACCCAAAACACGGCCGCGGAACCGAACCCAAAACCAAAACACAAAACCCGAAAAATTTCAGGCGCTCATCTCTACTATATTCCCTAAGCTAAATCCCTGATGCCTCTATTCCCTACGCTATATCCCTGACGCCTCTATTCCCTATGCTACATCCCTGACGCCTCTATACCCTACGCTACATCCCTGATGCCTCTATTCCCTACGCTACATTCCTGATGCCTCTATAACCTACGCTACATCCCTGACGCCTCTATACCCTACGCTACATCCCTGACGCCTCTATACAGTACAATGCATTACTGATCCCTCTAGACCATACATCCTCATTACATCAGAGAGATAGTGAAACACTGGAAAAAATAAGGATAAAGTGGACTACAGAAACTGATGCTCTAAACAAAGGAGAGAGAGAGAAAAGCACAAGGGAAAGTGGGCAATCGGAACACCATAGAGAGAGGAGAGATAGAAATGCCTGAAAAAGTAAAGGGGGTTGGGTATGGCATCCGGCGCTCGGGATTCCAGCAGTCACATGATACCTAATCCTAACCCTCTGGGGGGGTGGCGGATAGGGCTAACCCTCAGGGGGTGGCAGCTAGGACTAACCCCCCCCCCCCTCCTAGTGCCTTCCCTAACACCCGCTCCCCCGGTCCTAACCCTCCCTCCAATACTCGCCTTCGGGATGTTGGCTGTCTGTGTGCCGGCACCAGTCTCCCAAGTGGTGTCAGGATTCCAACATCGGTCAAATGACCGCCGGTATACCGTCTGCCGGGATGGTAAATGTATCCTGAGGACAGGTAGTGAGTGTGGAGGGATAGGTGGTTCAGTAAAATGTAACAGCTCAAACTGCGATCATTCACTGATAAATTGATTTATAGCTCTCCCTTTTTAACCATTGCAGTCATAAAAGCAATGTTTTTTAAACTTTTAAATAAAGCTTGTTAGCAATGCATCCCCAGCACACTGTATATGCTGGGAGATGTAGTTCTCAATATGAAAACATTTAATTACTGTATGAACTAGAGATGAGCGGGTTCGGTTTCTCTGAATCCGAACCCGCCAGAACTTCATGTTTTTTTTCACGGGTCCGAGCGACTCGGATCTTCCCGCCTTGCTCGGTTAACCCGAGCGCGCCCGAACGTCATCATGACGCTGTCGGATTCTCGCGAGGCTCGGATTCTATCGCGAGACTCGGATTCTATATAAGGAGCCGCGCGTCGCCGCCATTTTCACACGTGCATTGAGATTGATAGGGAGAGGACGTGGCTGGCGTCCTCTCCGTTTAGAATTAGAATAGATTAGAGAGACACTTGATTTACTAATTTTGGGGAGCATTAGGAGTACTCAGTAGTGTACAGTGCAGAGTTTTGCTGATAGTGACCAGTGACCACCACTTTTATTTATAATCCGTTCTCTGCCTGAAAAAAGCGATACACAGCACACAGTGACTCAGTCACATACCATATCTGTGTGCACTGCTCAGGCTCAGGCCAGTGTGCTGCATCATCTATTATCTATATATAATATTATATATATCTGTCTGACTGCTCAGCTCACACAGCTTATAATTGTGGGGGAGACTGGGGAGCACTACTGCAGTGCCAGTTATAGGTTATAGCAGGAGCCAGGAGTACATAATATAATCCGTTCTCTGCCTGAAAAAAGCGATACACAGCACACAGTGACTCAGTCACATACCATATCTGTGTGCACTGCTCAGGCTCAGGCCAGTGTGCTGCATCATCTATTATCTATATATAATATTATATATATCTGTCTGACTGCTCAGCTCACACAGCTTATAATTGTGGGGGAGACTGGGGAGCACTACTGCAGTGCCAGTTATAGGTTATAGCAGGAGCCAGGAGTACATAATATATTATATAGTGAGTGACCACCAGACACACAGTGCAGTTTATTTAATATATCCGTTCTCTGCCTGAAAAAAGCGATACACACAGTGACTCAGTCAGTCACATACCATATCTGTGTGCACTGCTCAGGCTCAGGCCAGTGTGCTGCATCATCTATATATATTATATATCTGTCTGACTGCTCAGCTCACACAGCTTATAATTGTGGGGGAGACTGGGGAGCATTACTGCAGTGCCAGTTATAGGTTATAGCAGGAGCCAGGAGTACATAATATTATATTAAAATTAAACAGTGCACACTTTTGCTGCAGGAGTGCCACTGCCAGTGTGACTAGTGACCAGTGACCTGACCACCAGTATATAATATTAGTAGTATACTATCTCTTTATCAACCAGTCTATATTAGCAGCAGACACAGTACAGTGCGGTAGTTCACGGCTGTGGCTACCTCTGTGTCGGCACTCGGCAGCCCGTCCATAATTGTATATACCACCTAACCGTGGTTTTTTTTTCTTTCTTTATACATACATACTAGTTACGAGTATACTATCTCTTTATCAACCAGTCTATATATTAGCAGCAGACACAGTACAGTGCGGTAGTTCACGGCTGTGGCTACCTCTGTGTCGGCACTCGGCAGCCCGTCCATAATTGTATATACCACCTAACCGTGGTTTTTTTTTCTTTCTTTATACATACATACTAGTTACGAGTATACTATCTCTTTATCAACCAGTCTATATATTAGCAGCAGACACAGTACAGTGCGGTAGTTCACGGCTGTGGCTACCTCTGTGTCGGCACTCGGCAGCCCGTCCATAATTGTATATACCACCTAACCGTGGTTTTTTTTTCTTTCTTTACACATACATACTAGTTACGAGTATACTATCTCTTTATCAACCAGTCTATATTAGCAGCAGACACAGTACAGTGCGGTAGTTCACGGCTGTGGCTACCTCTGTGTCGGCACTCGGCAGCCCGTCCATAATTGTATATACCACCTAACCGTGGTTTTTTTTTCTTTCTTTATACATACATACTAGTTACGAGTATACTATCTCTTTATCAACCAGTCTATATATTAGCAGCAGACACAGTACAGTGCGGTAGTTCACGGCTGTGGCTACCTCTGTGTCGGCACTCGGCAGCCCGTCCATAATTGTATACTAGTATCCAATCCATCCATCTCCATTGTTTACCTGAGGTGCCTTTTAGTTGTGCCTATTAAAATATGGAGAACAAAAATGTTGAGGTTCCAAAATTAGGGAAAGATCAAGATCCACTTCCACCTCGTGCTGAAGCTGCTGCCACTAGTCATGGCCGAGACGATGAAATGCCAGCAACGTCGTCTGCCAAGGCCGATGCCCAATGTCATAGTACAGAGCATGTCAAATCCAAAACACCAAATATCAGTAAAAAAAGGACTCCAAAACCTAAAATAAAATTGTCGGAGGAGAAGCGTAAACTTGCCAATATGCCATTTACCACACGGAGTGGCAAGGAACGGCTGAGGCCCTGGCCTATGTTCATGGCTAGTGGTTCAGCTTCACATGAGGATGGAAGCACTCAGCCTCTCGCTAGAAAAATGAAAAGACTCAAGCTGGCAAAAGCAGCACAGCAAAGAACTGTGCATTCTTCGAAATCCCAAATCCACAAGGAGAGTCCAATTGTGTCGGTTGCGATGCCTGACCTTCCCAACACTGGACGTGAAGAGCATGCGCCTTCCACCATTTGCACGCCCCCTGCAAGTGCTGGAAGGAGCACCCGCAGTCCAGTTCCTGATAGTCAGATTGAAGATGTCAGTGTTGAAGTACACCAGGATGAGGAGGATATGGGTGTTGCTGGCGCTGGGGAGGAAATTGACCAGGAGGATTCTGATGGTGAGGTGGTTTGTTTAAGTCAGGCACCCGGGGAGACACCTGTTGTCCGTGGGAGGAATATGGCCGTTGACATGCCAGGTGAAAATACCAAAAAAATCAGCTCTTCGGTGTGGAGGTATTTCACCAGAAATGCGGACAACAGGTGTCAAGCCGTGTGTTCCCTTTGTCAAGCTGTAATAAGTAGGGGTAAGGACGTTAACCACCTCGGAACATCCTCCCTTATACGTCACCTGCAGCGCATTCATAATAAGTCAGTGACAAGTTCAAAAACTTTGGGTGACAGCGGAAGCAGTCCACTGACCAGTAAATCCCTTCCTCTTGTAACCAAGCTCACGCAAACCACCCCACCAACTCCCTCAGTGTCAATTTCCTCCTTCCCCAGGAATGCCAATAGTCCTGCAGGCCATGTCACTGGCAATTCTGACGAGTCCTCTCCTGCCTGGGATTCCTCCGATGCATCCTTGCGTGTAACGCCTACTGCTGCTGGCGCTGCTGTTGTTGCCGCTGGGAGTCGATGGTCATCCCAGAGGGGAAGTCGTAAGCCCACTTGTACTACTTCCAGTAAGCAATTGACTGTTCAACAGTCCTTTGCGAGGAAGATGAAATATCACAGCAGTCATCCTACTGCAAAGCGGATAACTGAGGCCTTGGCATCCTGGGTGGTGAGAAACGTGGTTCCGGTATCCATCATTACTGCAGAGCCAACTAGAGACTTGTTGGAGGTACTGTGTCCCCGGTACCAAATACCATCTAGGTTCCATTTCTCTAGGCAGGCGATACCGAAAATGTACACAGACCGCAGAAAAAGAGTCACCAGTGTCCTAAAAAATGCAGCTGTACCCAATGTCCACTTAACCACGGACATGTGGACAAGTGGAGCAGGGCAGGGTCAGGACTATATGACTGTGACAGCCCACTGGGTAGATGTATGGACTCCCGCCGCAAGAACAGCAGCGGCGGCACCAGTAGCAGCATCTCGCAAACGCCAACTCTTTCCTAGGCAGGCTACGCTTTGTATCACCGCTTTCCAGAATACGCACACAGCTGAAAACCTCTTACGGCAACTGAGGAAGATCATCGCGGAATGGCTTACCCCAATTGGACTCTCCTGTGGATTTGTGGCATCGGACAACGCCAGCAATATTGTGTGTGCATTAAATCTGGGCCAATTCCAGCACGTCCCATGTTTGGCACATACCTTGAATTTGGTGGTGCAGAATTTTTTAAAAAACGACAGGGGCGTGCAAGAGATGCTGTCGGTGGCCAGAAGAATTGCGGGACACTTTCGGCGTACAGGCACCACGTACAGAAAACTGGAGCACCACCAAAAACTACTGAACCTGCCCTGCCATCATCTGAAGCAAGAAGTGGTAACGAGGTGGAATTCAACCCTCTATATGCTTCAGAGGTTGGAGGAGCAGCAAAAGGCCATTCAAGCCTATACAATTGAGCACAATATAGTAGGTGGAATGCACCTGTCTCAAGTGCAGTGGAGAATGATTTCAACGTTGTGCAAGGTTCTGATGCCCTTTGAACTTGCCACACGTGAAGTCAGTTCAGACACTGCCAGCCTGAGTCAGGTCATTCCCCTCATCAGGCTTTTGCAGAAGAAGCTGGAGGCATTGAAGGAGGAGCTAACACGGAGCGATTCCGCTAGGCATGTGGGACTTGTGGATGCAGCCCTTAATTCGCTTAACAAGGATTCACGGGTGGTCAATCTGTTGAAATCAGAGCACTACATTTTGGCCACCGTGCTCGATCCTAGATTTAAAGCCTACCTTGGATCTCTCTTTCCGGCAGACACAGGTCTGCTGGGGTTGAAAGACCTGCTGGTGACAAAATTGTCAAGTCAAGCGGAACGCGACCTGTCAACATCTCCTCCTTCACATTCTCCCGCAACTGGGGGTGCGAGGAAAAGGCTCAGAATTCCGAGCCCACCCGCTGGCGGTGATGCAGGGCAGTCTGGAGCGACTGCTGATGCTGACATCTGGTCCGGACTGAAGGACCTGACAACGATTACGGACATGTCGTCTACTGTCACTGCATATGATTCTCTCAACATTGATAGAATGGTGGAGGATTATATGAGTGACCGCATCCAAGTAGGCACGTCACACAGTCCGTACTTATACTGGCAGGAAAAAGAGGCAATTTGGAGGCCCTTGCACAAACTGGCTTTATTCTACCTAAGTTGCCCTCCCACAAGTGTGTACTCCGAAAGAGTGTTTAGTGCCGCCGCTCACCTTGTCAGCAATCGGCGTACGAGGTTACATCCAGAAAATGTGGAGAAGATGATGTTCATTAAAATGAATTATAATCAATTCCTCCGCGGAGACATTGACCAGCAGCAATTGCCTCCACAAAGTACACAGGGAGCTGAGATGGTGGATTCCAGTGGGGACGAATTGATAATCTGTGAGGAGGGGGATGTACACGGTGATATATCGGAGGGTGAAGATGAGGTGGACATCTTGCCTCTGTAGAGCCAGTTTGTGCAAGGAGAGATTAATTGCTTCTTTTTTGGGGGGGGTCCAAACCAACCCGTCATATCAGTCACAGTCGTGTGGCAGACCCTGTCACTGAAATGATGGGTTGGTTAAAGTGTGCATGTCCTGTTTTGTTTATACAACATAAGGGTGGGTGGGAGGGCCCAAGGATAATTCCATCTTGCACCTCTTTTTTCTTTTCTTTTTCTTTGCATCATGTGCTGATTGGGGAGGGTTTTTTGGAAGGGACATCCTGCGTGACACTGCAGTGCCACTCCTAGATGGGCCCGGTGTTTGTGTCGGCCACTAGGGTCGCTAATCTTACTCACACAGTCAGCTACCTCATTGCGCCTCTTTTTTTCTTTGCGTCATGTGCTGTTTGGGGAGGGTTTTTTGGAAGGGACATCCTGCGTGACACTGCAGTGCCACTCCTAGATGTGCCCGGTGTTTGTGTCGGCCACTAGGGTCGCTAATCTTACTCACACAGTCAGCTACCTCATTGCGCCTCTTTTTTTCTTTGCGTCATGTGCTGTTTGGGGAGGGTTTTTTGGAAGGGCCATCCTGCGTGACACTGCAGTGCCACTCCTAGATGGGCCCGGTGTTTGTGTCGGCCACTAGGGTCGCTTATCTTACTCACACAGCGACCTCGGTGCAAATTTTAGGACTAAAAATAATATTGTGAGGTGTGATGTGTTCAGAATAGGCTGAAAATGAGTGTAAATTATGTTTTTTGAGGTTAATAATACTTTGGGATCAAAATTACCCCCAAATTCTATGATTTAAGCTGTTTTTTAGGGTTTTTTGAAAAAAACACCCGAATCCAAAACACACCCGAATCCGACAAAAAAAATTCGGTGAGGTTTTGCCAAAACGCGGTCGAACCCAAAACACGGCCGCGGAACCGAACCCAAAACCAAAACACAAAACCCGAAAAATTTCCGGCGCTCATCTCTAATAAATCGGCGGCTTACTCATTTATGTACGAGTAGTTAGAAGTAGAAGAACTCTAACAGAAACCCCTAAGCTCATCTACAGCCACAAAACACTGTATATGCCTCTTCTTACATTCCGCTGCACTTATTGTGGGGTAGCCGCAATCCCTTCTGCTGTACGGTTCCACATTACATTGTTTCTTGTCACTTCCTGTTGATGCAGTAAGGAAACATCCAGGAATTACAGCAGCTTAGTTTTTTTTTTTTTTAACTGGGGCAATTTAGCTAGATCACAGGGCAATTTAGCTCCTTTGGTCCTTTTTTTAGGACCAGTTAATCAGACAGTTGAGCAAACTGAAAAACAGCTAACAGGAAATTTCCACTTAAATGGTATTTTCTAATCTTATCTGACCATGACTAAGAATAAAGGATACACAAGATAAACTCTTAGAGCCATGGACCTTATCCATGTTTAAGCTCCATCAAATCTGTAATCAATAGCACTACATGCTCCCACTTTACCACTGTACTATATACTCTACCTGTGTTTTTAAGGTAAAAACACCATTTAACCCCAGTGACACTTGAATTAAAGCAGCAGCCTCTGGAATAGCATTCCTTAGCATTAATCCCAGGAAATCTGCAATCTTCACGCTCTTTGATAGCCATGCTACATTGCTGTTTACTTGGATGGAGCAGAGAGCACAACATCAGGACATAGGAAATATTACAATGCATGATAAGAAAGGTGTGAGCTCTACAGCAAGGCCTCTAACCCTTTGCCAGTGCCAAATACATAGGGCTTAACTCAGATCTGATCACAGCAGCAAATTTATTAGCTAAAACCATGTACACTGCAGGGGGGGGGGGTGTATAATATGTGCAGAGAGAGTTAGATTTTGGTGCGGTGTGTTCAAACTGAAATCTAAATTGCAGTGTAAAAACAAAACAGCCAGTATTTACCCTGCACACAAACAATATAAGCCACCTAAATCTCTCTGCAAATGTTATATCTGCCCCCCCCATCCCTGCAGTGCACATGGTTTTGCCCACTAGCTAACAAATTTGCTGCATCTGGGAATTACAGCAGCTTAATATTTCTTTTTACAGAAGGTTCAGCAAATTAAATTATTTAGTGAAATACTGTAATCATAACAGTTACAGGGATATTGTAGGTAGATTTATTGTCAGTGGATAAATGTAAAAATTAAACCCTTAGGCATAGTTCCAAAATGCTGTCATTGCAATCCAGATTTTAAGGATATCATGCTTGAGCACAGGTGACTTAATTAGAACTTCGGTCAATGTGAATTAACCATTGGACTCAACCATGGTTATCCTTAAAACCCAGGGGTCTATTTAAGATCGATCTTAATCGATGTTGGGCTTCCAGGTTGAAAAAAACACACACATTTGTTTTCACATTAAACAGACTTCCACATGAGAAAGCAGCAAGGATGCAGTGGCGTTAATGTTTCCTGGTGTCAACTTGTATTATTTCAGTAGACATTGAAATGAGGATGCATCTTGCTGCCTTTCCAATGAAGCAAGTTTAATTTAGTAATAGGTGAAAAACCATCCTTACAAAGGTGTTAATCAGAGACTTGGCTTTGTGGACACTTTTCAGAGAACAAATTTGTTAGCATAAAAATAAAGCCAGAAAATGAAGAGCTGTTTAATCACTCGATTGGATTTTTCTGCCAGCATATTTTTTTTCTCTGCAACCCACTGCTAAATTGTGCTTCCTAGCTGTTTTTTATAAAATCACTGAATCAAATCTAACTCTGATTACATCAGAGAAGGCCATGTACCCTACACCATAAGAGGAGGTTTGAAATTTTGACTTGTCTACTTAAATATCACCAAAATCTGATCACAAGGTTAATTACGTCCCTGGGTGGGATTGAACCACCAACCTTTTGGTTAATAGCCAAACACACTAACCGATTGCGCCACAGAGACACTTTGCAAAAGTCCATACTGACAAAGGCTAATAAGCATTCATCTAAAACGTTTCCTAGAAAAACTTTAAAAAGTCAATAATCTGGAGAGTTTTTGTAAGATGTTTCTTCCATCAACCAACGAAGAAACACATTGGTACTTTCCCATGATGAGTAAGTGCTTCAGGATCTCTTGCACTTACATGTGTAGCAGAGTACTGCAATGGAAGCATGCTGGGCCCATAACCCAGAGGTAGGCAGATTGAAACTATCCTCTGCTATATGCATTTTTTTTGTTAATTAAAGTAATCCAAAACTGGGATTGATATTTTGTCTCTTTTATTTTTACTTAAAGTACAATAACTTTTACCATTTTAATTTGTTTTAATAGTATATTGACAGTATTATTTTCTTTCAAAAATCCACTTCATTTTCTTTACCCTATTATTAAAATGGTAATTGAAGAAGAGGAATTGTTGCTTTGACTGCAGCATTCCTGGGGTTAACTGGTGTTTCTTCAAGTCACAAGGTATGGAGCTGCTGTATAGTTACTCGCAAGTCAGTAGTTGTATGATGCTCACACCTGTTAAGCTGGATACACACAGAATGCCCTACACAGGGGGTGAAATGAGCGCCCCCCCCACCCCCCGTACGCTCAGCACACATCACGCTGTGCTGAGCGGGGGGAGAGATGTGTGCTGAGCAGTTCGCTCAGCACACATCTCTCCCCAAAATCGGGCCGTGAATACGGACCTTTAAACTGGATCCACACTTAGATTATCTGTCCAATTTTTTTTTCTAGTTGAAACAAAATTATGCTAATATGTGGCAGCAAATTACAATTGACCATTTGTTCACAAACACTGGAAAACATCCAAAAATGGTCATTTAGATAAATTGGTTAAATCCATTTCATTTAGCTAATTTATCCAAACTACCTTTATTGTATCTTTGTGGGTGAATGATGTGTGGGTCAGTGTTGAGGGTGGTGGAGGAGATGGGTAATAGGCACAGCAGGGTGTGGACAGTCAAATAGTGTGCTTAGAGGTTCAGAGTCATTGTATGAGACTCTGGCAACAGTGACTTGATAAGTCTGGTGTCCATAGGGTGGGACGCATTAACCTTTTTATGCTATTGAAATAGTTCTCCTCCTGACCGACGCAGTTCCTTGCTCCGATGTTGGTGTATTGTCCTGTTGCAGCGCCTCTCCACTGTGGTCACAGTGAGCTGTGTGGTGTTGCTGGCGCATGCCAATCTCCCCCCAACCTCCCTCTTGCATTTCAGACCTACGTACGCATGATGGGATCTTGTATGATATGCGCGTGTGCTGTAGAGATGAAAGTGGGGGTGAGGAGGCAGATCGTGAGATGGGGAAACTTTGTGGACTGTTAGCGAAGGGGAGCACTGGGCAATCTGAGTTGCAAAGAGGGCAGCAGAAGAGGTTATTGCATGTGCACTGGTGACAGGTCCATCCTTGGTGGCCAGCCTCAGTGGTAAAGGGGTACATGAGCTAGTGTCCCTTGGCCAGCCATGTACCATGGCCACCTCCCTACCTCCTATATATTCTCCATGATCTGTCACTTTGTTACGGTCTGCTGCTGGCACTGGTGTATCGTCCTGCAGTTGCCGTCTCCGCCCATTGCTGTGACTTCCCCCAGAGTTAGCCACACAGAGTGACAGATCTGGGAAAATATATAGGAGATCATTACTTTCACTTGCAGCCTACCTTATTTTTTGCAGCCTAGCATGCTCCTGACCCCTTCTCTCACTAATACTTATACAACATTCATGAACTCATCTTAAGGTTTCTTTATTATTCAGTCACACTGTCTTGGATCCAAACCATTTCCTGTGGCATTGCAGTCAAACAATTGAGCTATTTACCCTTGCATAGAAAGGTATAATCTAAGCTAGAGAATTCTATTTGGAGCTCACCTTGTACTTTGTGAAGAAATAATCAGCTTTGTGGCTGAGCAGATATATGGAGTGTGTGGCTGCACACTGCATTGATCTGCTGAGTTGCAATGCTAATAATTTTTTTTTTTTGCAAAGTACCAATAGCTTCATTGTGAAGGTGGAAAGAAGGGTGTTACGGCATGGAATGTACAAACTGCGAGACCCTGCTGGTAGCGCCTTTGTCTATTTAGTAGGAAGGGCACGTAACAGCCGGGGGGCAATGGAGGAAGCCCCTTTAGGGCTGGAGCCCGGCGGCAACTGACTCCGTTGTCTCTGGCAGTTCCGCCCCTGGACTAGAGGAATGGTCAAGAACATGGCAACATTTAATGCCAAAAAATGCAAAATCATACACGTCTCAAAAATGCAAAGGCTAACTATAATATTAAGGGCATTATAATGGCAAGAGGAAAGCTATCTAAGTATTACTATTTCAGGTAAGCAATGTAACAAAGCAATAGGAAAGGCAAGTCAGATGCTTGTTTGCATAGGTTAAAGAACCAGTAGCAGAAAAAAGTAATACAGGTTGAGTATCCCATATCCAAATATTCCGAAATACGGAATATTCCGAAATACGGACTTTTTTGAGTGAGACTGAGATAGTGAAACCTTTGTGTTTTGATGGCTCAGTGTACACAAACTTTGTTTAATACTCAAAGTTATTAAAAATATTGTATTAAATGAACTTCAGACTGTGTGTATAAGGTGTATATGAAACATAAATGAATTCTGTGAATGTACACACACTTTGTTTAATGCACAAAGTTATAAAAAATATTGGCTAAAATGACCTTCAGGCTGTGTGTATAAGGTGTATATGAAACATAAATGCCTTCTGTGCTTAGATTTAGGTCCCATCACCATAATATCTCGTTATGGTATGCAATTATTCCAAAATACAGAAAAATCCGATATCCAAAATTCCTCTGGTCCCAAGCATTTTGGATAAGGGATACTCAACCTGTAATGCCACTGTATAGGTCCTTGGTACAGCCACATTTAGAATCCTGTGTTCAGTTCCAGAAGCCATATCTCCAGAAGGCTGTAAATACATTAGGGCAACTAAAATTGTGCATGGCCTACATCACAAAACTTACCTGGAAATACTAAAAAATGTTGATGTGTATAGTTTGGAGAAGGGAAGAGGGAACATACAGTAATAGAAACATTTAAATATATAGAGAGGAATGTAATAGGGTGTGAGAATCAGAAAGTGAGAGATTTTGTGTTTTTTCCTGTTGTTTTTTTTTGTTTTTGTTTGATTGTTTGTTTTTAAAGTGGCAATCCTTTACATGGCAAAACCAGGTTGATATTTGCCATGTAAAGGATTGCCACCGTGGGCATGTGTAGAAGGGGCACTGCTACTGTTGGCATTATGTGTGTAAGCTGCACTGATATGGTGGTTATGTGTATAAAGGGCACTGCGACTGTGGGTATTATTATTATTATTATTACATGCGGTGTAATGACAATAAGATAGTGCTACTGTGTGGCGTATTTTGATTTGGGGTGCTATTGTGTGGCCATGCCCCTTCCTTGTGATACCACACCTTCTTTTTTTAAGGAGCGCACTGTCCCTTTATTAAGTATTGGAGAGAGGGCCCAAATTAATAGTTTGCAGGGAGGCGCCAAACACCCTAGCACTGGCCCTTTGGTAGGGGACAGGATTTGCTTCTGCTTGTGCACATATGTTATGATTGCCAGCCAACAGCACTGGTTTTGCCTATAACACTAACTATAAATATTTTGAATTGGTCCTGGACCACCAATCCAAGGCACCCCTGCAAGTGTCCTGAGGCACCCCAGGGTGCAGTTTGAGAACCACTGGTCTAGTGAGTACCCAGGATAATTATTGTAGCTGGTCTGCGGGTAACAGCTCTCAGATCCACTTCTAGAAAAAAATGCAGCAATGTAATTTGAGTGACAAACTGCAGAGATGAACCCTTTCTGTGACTGCTGCACAGGGATCACACAAACTCTATTCATAGGGCTGACTTCACTTAGGGGAGATGTTCTCACCCCGCAAAGAAGTGCGAGTATATACCGCACTTACGGTACCATTGGATTTACAGATATTTTCTTGCAATACACTATGGGGGTCATTCTGAGTTGATTGCTCGCTAGCAGTTTTTAGCAGCCATGCAAACGCATTGTCGCTGCCCACTGGAGAGTGTATATTCACTTTGGAGAAGTGCGAACACTTGAGCAGCAGAGCGCCTGCAAAATCGTTTCAAAATAAGACCAGCACTGTAGTTACACTTCGTGTGCGTTGATTCTAACAACCGAGGGACGGCTTTTGATGTCACACACCCATCCAGTGAATGCCCAGCCACGTCTGCATTTCTTCTGCCACGCCTGCATTTTTCCAAGCACTCCCTGAAAACGGTCAGTTGCCACCCAGAAACGCCCTCTTTCTGTCAATCTCCTTGTGGCCTGTTCTGTGATTGGAATAATCGCTAGAACTAGTGCAAAACCACAATGGACTTTGTACCCGTACGATGCGCATGCACATTACGGAGCATGCGCATGCACAGATTAGCCATTTTTTTTCAACTGATTGCTACGCAGCGAACAACGGCAGCATGCGATCAACTCGGAATGACCCCCTATATACATAGAAACATGGATTTTTACTGCAGGAATTATGGTTAGTTTAGGGGTATCGGTTAGGGTCAACAGAGGTGTAGCTAGGGGTCCAAGCGCCCCTGGCAAAGTAAGGGACTGGCGCCCCCCCTTTCGATAAAGCATTGCAGTCCATTGGCGGTTACCATGTTGGAGCCACAGCAACTGACCCCCTCCCCCACACGCTGCCCTACATCATCGGCTGGGATTCACTGTTGGTGTGAAGCCACTGGGAACAGTCTGGTAGCATTAGCAGCAGTCTGTGTCATAGATAGGGAAGGCAGAAGGTTAACTAGCTAATAGCAGTCTGTTGGCAGCAGAGGCTGGGCGGGGGGCTGAGAATGAGCCAACGCTGATCAATGTCCAGTCTGCTTAGACAAAAATATTTTGTGATCAGGGCTGGTTCTAGACCAAAGGAGCCAATGGCAAAAATTTCCTTTGGCACCCCCCCCCCCCACACACATACACACACACCAAAAAAGAACATATCCCAGTTTAACATAACGCTATGTGGTGCAAGGTGTGGAGCTGGTTACTTGTATCAGACCTCTGACATTTGCCTTTTCACCCATATTGCATACTTTTTCTTGCAGGTTGTGTCTTAATTCAAGAAGTGTTCTAAGTACTTCAGCTTAGTATCTTTACTGACCCCTCTTTACCCCACACTACATAACTGACCCCTCTATACCCTACACTACATCACTGACCTTTCTATAACCATCACTGCATTACTGACCCCTCTATACAGTACACTGACCTCTATATACCTGCTAGTACATCCCTGATGCCTATATTCCCTAAGCTAAATCCCTGATGCCTCTATTCCCTACTCTACATCCCTGACGCCTCTATTCCCTATGCTACATCCCTGACGCCTCTATACCCTACGCTACATCCCTGATGCCTCTATTCCCTACGCTACATTCCTGATGCCTCTATAACCTACGCTACATCCCTGACGCCTCTATACCCTACGCTACATCCCTGACGCCTCTATACAGTACAATGCATTACTGATCCCTCTAGACCATACATCCTCATTACATCAGAGAGATAGTGAAACACTGGAAAAAATAAGGATAAAGTGGACTACAGAAACTGATGCTCTAAACAAAGGAGAGAGAGAGAAAAGCACAAGGGAAAGTGGGCAATCGGAACACCATAGAGAGAGGAGAGATAGAAATGCCTGAAAAAGTAAAGGGGGTTGGGTATGGCATCCGGCGCTCGGGATTCCAGCAGTCACATGATACCTAATCCTAACCCTCTGGGGGGGTGGCGGATAGGGCTAACCCTCAGGGGGTGGCAGCTAGGACTAACCCCCCCCCTCCTAGTGCCTTCCCTAACACCCGCTCCCCCGGTCCTAACCCTCCCTCCAATACTCGCCTTCGGGATGTTGGCTGTCTGTGTGCCGGCACCAGTCTCCCAAGTGGTGTCAGGATTCCAACATCGGTCAAATGACCGCCGGTATACCGTCTGCCGGGATGGTAAATGTATCCTGAGGACAGGTAGTGAGTGTGGAGGGATAGGTGGTTCAGTAAAATGTAACAGCTCAAACTGCGATCATTCACTGATAAATTGATTTATAGCTCTCCCTTTTTAACCATTGCAGTCATAAAAGCAATGTTTTTTAAACTTTTAAATAAAGCTTGTTAGCATCCCCAGCACACTGTATATGCTGGGAGATGTAGTTCTCAATATGAAAACATTTAATTACTGTATGAACTCTAATTCCCCAACTGAAACCTCTCACAAACACACACTCCTAAATCTAGTACACACACACACACATTTCCCCAGTACTGACAACTCTCATCACTTCCACACACTGACAACTCCCTCCTGCTCCTCTCCCCACTGACACTGACAGCTCCCTCACAGTCACACACATCCTCCACCCCCCCCCACACACACACACTGATAGCACACATGCACAAATCCCCCCCTCCTCGACACTAACTGTCACGGACTGCTTGGGCAGCAGGGGGCAGGCTCTGACTTGAAGTGCTGAAATTCAACAGCTCTCTCGAACTTGCAAGGCATGGCTGTGCAGCTGTCTCCAGCCATCTCCTTGCCCACTGTGTAATTTGTGGCGTTCTCTGATGTTCCCCGCTCTGCCTCTACAACCGGCACATAATGTACAGCAGTGGTGACTCCTGAGTATGGGCCTGGAGAACTCCACCTACCGGGGGGTAGGGATTAATAATTTCAAAGGGGCAGAGCTAGGAGTGAAGCAGTGGACAGCAGTTGAGGGGCGTTTCAAACTGTAACAGGGTTGGGACAATTTCAGTATCCTTCCCTCACCGTCTAATTGGTCAGTCCCACGCTGATTGCCATAGCGCCCTTTCGAGACTGCAGAACTCTATCCCTTAGCCACGGTTGGCACAGCTGGATGGTGCCCCTGGCAAGTGCCATCCTGGCCAAGGGGTAGATACGCCCCTGAGGGTCAGGGCCAGCAACAGAAATCTCGGGGCCCAGTGCACTGATATCTCTGGGGCCCCCTCAACCCCCCTTAACTTGGCAGAGGGATCTTTAAAAAAAATGGAGCCTTTGACTCGGACCATCAGTGAGGCCGGCAAGTGGTTTTCATACTGGGCTATCCAGCTCTTCGGTGGCGGTGGCAGGGACATTCAGAAAAGGGCCAGCACAGCAACATGCATAATAATGGCAATACAGTATGGACCACAGGGACTGGACAAAGTGATGGGGTAAAAGGAGGGGGGAGGGTTTAGTTGGCCTGTTAATTGTTTTCCTGCTTAAATTGAGCAGTTGGTGGATACACTTTAAAAAGCAATATTGGCACTGTGGCCCCATTATTTCTGTTCTTAATACTTGGAGCCCTGAACAAGTGTCCCCTTTGTCCCCCCTGTCACCGGGCCTGTTCAGGCGTTACCTATGGAGAAGCTGCGACATGACATCCTAGGACACGATACTGCACCATGCATCACCATTATATTTCAGTGTGCCTTGTCAATATTTAAATCTTGTTCTGTGTGACGTGAGTTGTAAATGGTTGAAAATCTCTGTGCTACAGTATCGTCACCATGTAGTTATAACAACACCGCAAAACCACCAAAAGACGTGTTTTGGTAGAGGGACTGCTGGAGGGGCCCATTGGGGCCCCCAGTTTGCTGCCCCACCCCAGTATACCTGTGCTGTAGCCAGTGGAAGAGGCACTATCTTCCCGGTGATCTCTTCGGGAAGATGGTGCCGCACATAGAAAGCAAAGACTCTGGCTGCACTCTCCTGCCCTCGCTCTAAGCAAGGTGATCGGGCCACAAAAGGACCCCTGCCGGACCCCGGCCTGTGGGCCACAAAAGGATGCATTGGGGGCGGCATGCGGCCCATGGGTTTGACACCCCTGCCCTAGAGTATCAAAATTTGTTTCACGGCACCCCTAGGCCAAAGTTTTTTTTATTGAGAAATTCAGAAAAAAATATAAAATTAAGTAAATTGTGTTTATAGCATGTCATCCTCAGGTTCAGTTATGTTGTGAGGGAATGGTTTTGCCAATTTAATAAAGTATAAATAATTTTTATTGGTCCTGGACCACCAAACTATGCTACCAGTGCAAGAACCCCAGTTTGGAAACTACTGCCATAAAATAAACCTTTTTTTGTTTTTTTTAAACTACATGTAATACACCTTAGATCTCAGTTCCTAAAAGGTTTTAAACCCTTGCATACAGTAAACTACACATATTTAAAAATCCTACACCGGGCACAAGTGCTCACGGGCCAATTTCATGGCAGTCTCGGATAGGAGGGCATTGTGGATTCACCAAGGGAATGCTGATGCTGACTCCAAGAAGAAAGGGAGTCTCTTCCCTATGAAGGTGAAGCCTTGTTTGGCGACGGCCTAGTTAATTTGATCTCGGCAGCTCCCGCAGGTAAGTCATCCTTCTTGCCCTATGTTCCCTCTCAACGGATGAAGACGCATCATTATCTGACGCAGTCATTTCGGCCCAATAGATATGCAAGAAGTTAAGATTCCCCTTTCTTTGCAGGTAGAGGAAGGAAAAGAGGGAAGAGGTCTGTAGCCTCTTCAAGATCGCAGGAGCAGAGATCGTCCTCTGCTTCTGCCAAATCCACTGCATGACGCTGGGGCTCTCTTGCAGGAGCCCGCACCAGTGGGGGGCACGTCTAAAACTCTTCAGTCAGTTCTAGATTCATTCGGACCTGGACTCGTGGGTTTTACAAATAGTGTCCCAAGGGTACAAACTGGGGTTTCAAGACGTTCCCCCTCACCGATTGTTCAAATCAGCCTTAGTCAGCAGGGAGAAGGTTTTTATTCAAGCCTCTTCGTGGTCCAGAAGCCGGACGGCTCAGTCAGACCAATCTTAAATCTGAAATCCCTTAATTTCTACCTAAAGAAATTCAATTTCAAGATGGAATCTCTCAGGGTAGTGACCTCCAGTCCGGGGGATAAAGGAGATTTCATGGTTTTGGTAGACATAAAGGATGCCTACTTATATGTTCCCATTTAGCCACTGCATCAAGCTACCTGAGGTTTGCAATTCAGGATTGTCATTACCAATTTCAGACGTTGCTGTTTGGTCTGTCCACGGCTCCGAGGATTTTCACCAGGGTGATGGCGGAAATGATGGTCCTCCTTCGCAAGCAAGGAGTCACAATTATCCCGTACTTGGATGATCTCCTGATAAAGGCGAGATCCAGGGACCAGTTGGTGCAAAACATCTACTCTCCCTGACAGTTCTTCAACAACATGGTTGGCTCCTAAACTTGCCAAAATCGCAGTAGGTCCCAATGACGCGGTTGTTGTTTTTGGGAGTGATACTGGACACAGAAGAGGTTTTCTTCTAGTGGAAAGGCTCTGGAGATCCAGAGTCTGGTCAAACAAATTCTGAAACCAGCAAGAGTGTTAATCCATCAATGCATTCAGTTGCTGGGGAAGATGGTTGCGGCCTACGAGGCCATTCAGTTTGGCAGGTTCCATGCCAGAGTGTTCCAGTGGGACCTGTTGGACAAGTGGTCCGGATCCCACCTACACATGCACCGGAGGATAATCCTGTCTTCCAAGACAAGAATCTCACTCCATTGGTGGCTGCACAGTTCTCACCACCTAGAGGGGCGATGGTTCGGGATCCAGGACGGGATCCTAGGGACCACGGATGCAACCCTCCGAGGCTGGAGAGCAGTCACACAGGGGGAAAACATCCAAGGAAGATGATCAAGTCTTCCTTGGATGTTTTCATCTCCACATAAATGTTCTGGAGTTAAGGGCCATTTAATAACTGCAGACACAGTACGCACTGGGACGGGTGCCCAGCATCCTCTACGGACTAAGAGAAAAGGATTTACCGGTAGGTATTAAAATCCTATTTTCTCTAACGTCCTAGAGGATGCTGGGGACTCCGTAAGGACCATGGGGATAGACGGGCTCCGCAGGAGACATGGGCACTTTAAGAAAGACTTTAGTTCTGGGTGTGCACTGGCTCCTCCCTCTATGCCCCTCCTCCAGACCTCAGTTTGATACTGTACCCAGTGGAGACTGGGTGCTTTTCAGGAGCTCTCCTGAGCTTTCTGACAGAAAGTATTTTGTCAGGTTTTTAATTTTCAGGGAGCACTGCTGGCAACAGACTCCCTCATCGAGGGACTGAGGGGAGAGAAGCAGTCCTACTATCTGAGTTGCAAGGTCCTGCTTCTTAGGCTACTGGACACCATTAGCTCCAGTGGGATTGGTACGTAGGATCTCACCCTCGCCGTCCGTCCCAGAGCCGCGCCGCCGTCCCCCTCGCAGAGCCGGAAGATAGAAGCCGGGTGAGTATGAGAAGAAAAGAAGACTTCAGAGGCGGCAGAAGACTTCATGATCTTCACTGAGGTAACGCACAGCACTGCAGCTGTGCGCCTTTGCTCCCATACACCTCACATACTCCGGTCACTGTAAGGGTGCAGGGCGCAGGGGGGGCGCCCTGGGCAGCAATATAAACCTCTTTCGCAAAAATATAACATATATACAGCTGGGCACTTTATATATGTATAAGCCCCCACCAATTTTACAGTTTAAGCGGGACAGAAGCCCGCCTCCGAGGGGGCGGGGCTTCTCCCTCAGCACTCACCAGCGCCATTTTTTCTCCACAGCACCGCTGAGAGGAAGCTCCCCGGACTCTACCCTGCTTATACCACGTTAGACAAGAGGGTTGAAAAGAGGGGGGGGGGGCACATAATTCGCAAATTACATACAGCAGCACTACTGGGCAAACATTAAGTTACTGTTTTATTCCTGGGTTATATAGCGCTGGGGGGTGTGCTGACATACTCTCTCTCTGTCTCTCCAAAGGGCCTTGTGGGGAAACTGTCTTCAGAAAAAGCATTCCCTGTGTGTGTAGTGTGTCGGTACACGTGTGTCGACATGTCTGAGGAAGAAGGCTATATTAGAGAGGAGCGGGAGCAAATGAATGTGGTGTCTCCGCCGACAGCTGATTGGATGGATATGTGGAATGTTTTAAATGCTAGTGTAAACTCATTGCACAAAAGATTAGACAAGGCAGAAGCTTTGGGACAGTCAGGATTTAAACCCATGCCTGATCCTATGTTGCAGGGACTGTCAGGGTCTCATAAGCGCCCACTATCCCAGATTGTTGACACAGATACCGACACGGATTCTGACTCCAGTGTCGATTACGATGATGCAAAGTTACAGCCAAAATTGGCAAAATCCATTCGATTTATGATTATGGCAATAAAAGATGTTTTGCACATCACAGAGGAACCCCCTGTCGCTGACAAGAGGGTACATATGTACAAGGGAAAGAAGCCTGAGGTAACCTTTCCCCCCTCACACGAGCTGAACGAGTTATGTGAAAAAGCTTGGGAATCTCCAGATAAAAGACTGCAGATTTCCAAAAGGATTCTTATGGCGTATCCTTTCCCATCAACGGATAGGTTACGATGGGAATCCTCCCCTAGGGTGGACAAAGCATTAACACGCTTATCCAAGAAGGTAGCCCTCCCGTCCCAGGATACGGCTACCCTCAAAGAGTGTGCTGACCGCAAACAGGAGATTACCCTGAAGTCCATTTATACACATTCAGGTACCTTACTCAGACTGGCAATTGCGTCGGCCTGGGTGTGTAGTGCTGTAGCGGCATGGACAAATACCTTATCTGAGGGGATGGATAGCCTAGACAAGGATACTATTTTATTGACCCTGGGGCATATAAGAGATGCTGTCCTATATATGTGTGTATGCAAACTACAGGTGGTGCTGCAGGGCCCACACCCTTTTACTTGTCTTGTAGAGCAGCTCTGAAGCTGTTACAGTGCCCAGCTGCTGCAAGAAATCAGCTTGAATGCTTCAGGGGCTTGGGCATGGCCAACATGAGCCCCACACCGAAGGAGGGTGGGGGTGTTTAATGCAAACTTGGGGTTATCCAAGCGCCGCAAAAGGCCGCCATGCCCTGCATGCCCCTTTTCTCTTTTCATATACAGATGAGGGTTCCAGCCAACTTTGGCCCACTGCTTGGATGACATCACCGTATGCAAATCCGTCTGCTGCAGAACTTCCCCCAGGAATGCTTGCAATAGTTGTTGCATATGGTTTAATGTCTGAGGGTGCTTCAGTATTAGGCAGCCTTCTGCCCTCCCATGTTCATATGAAAAGATGTGGTCTCCCTGCAGTTGTTGTCCCCAGACGAGAGTTCCCTTGTGCTTCCTCAGTTAAATCTCCTTAACTTGACGGGGGGGTGCCCGAGCAGCCGCCCTCCCCAGCCCTATCCCAACACATACTTATCTTGCATATGAGATCTCTTGATCATGAAGATAGTTCTCACAGGTTGAGGTTCATCCTGGCCCCGCTCCCCGCTGGAGATCGCTGATGGGGACAGCAGCGGGGCTTCAGCAGAAGGGTGAGTATGTGTGGCCAGAGACCTCCCTTCCCATGTGCAGGCCTGCAGAGTCTGCCGCGCAGGATGGGGCATGTGGCACTCTCCCTCCCAGGGGCTCTTCCAGATGTAGCTCCTCAGCAGTATTTTTCCCGGGCTGCGCGGCGCTCTCCCCGACTGGCATCCGCCCTGGAACACTGCCTTCCTCAACGCAACATCAGCAGGGGGCCCTGGCCTCATCACCATCCCAGGTCTTTCTCATGTATGTATCATGTATGTGTGTGTGATATATGTATGAATCATATATGTTTGTGATATATATATATATATATTCCATAGACAAAAAACCTTACGGTTTCACATGTCCCATTAAGGCTTCTTAGACATGATCGAAATTTCAGAAACCTGTTGTAACTCTTCCACTCAAACTCCAAAAAGCAATGAAATTCCGATCATTAAGGCTGACGCCTTAATGGACGTGTTCCTTGCGCAATACAGATATGGTATGCCATCACAGCCTGTGGGTAAGTGCAGATTCAGCACTCTCACAGAGTGAGATTGCTGTCACTCACACAATGGTGGAGCTGCTAATTCACAGATTTGTGTGCTCATTGGAATACACACATGCAGTCTATGCAACTGAAGGTCTGAGCAGTTTTGTGGTGCTCCCATCCCACACAGTGCCCACAACCATCCCATTCAGTCAACACAACAAAGCCACCTTGTTACAACATCCTTCTAACTCCATACATCCATCTCACTTAGTATACACATTTAGCTCCCTCAAACATCTTGGTTAATTGCTAAACTATAATACCCCATCTACGGTCTATGCATCTACACTTACTTCCCCTATACACCCCCATGCTGCCCGGTCTTCCCCAATCCCTACTGCTGTGTTCTCCCATCTGTGCTAGTCTGTACTAACTTATCTGTACCATCTGTCTTTCCCCACCTGTGCATTGTCTGTACCACCGTTTCCTTCTCTCTGTGCTGCTCAGTGTTTCCTTCTTCAACGTCACTCTGCCTCCTCCAGTACATGGCACACTGTCTTCTCTCCCATCTGCACCAGTTTTCTACCCATCCATGCCAGTGTTTTCAACCCATCTGCACCATTTCCCCCATCTGCACCGCTCTGTCTCCCTTCCCATACTTGCTGCTTAATCTACCCCTTATCCACACCACTCTTACCCTATTCATGTAGCTGACATCCTGAAGGTAAATTTAGTGGATCCTGCGCTCTTGGCAGGGGGATAACCGCCACAGCCCACCCCCCAGTGGTCCGGAAACGCCTCCGTTGTGCAGACCATGCCCTGCCAATGGCATTCTAACGCTGTTTGCACGCCCCCCTCCTTCCCCAAACCACCTCTGCCTATCAATCAGGCAGTGTGATAGCATCTCACTGGGCTCCTGGGGTACGCACGCGCAGTGCGGCCATTGCACGTGCGCACCTCACAAACTAATTCAGACTGCAATCGCTGCTGCTGCTGCTGCGGTCTGAATTACCCCGTGTTTCTCTGTCCCCCCCATTAGTGCTGCTTAGTGTTCCCTCTATCCACACACTTCTGTTCCCCCATCCACACCGCTCTCCTCCCTCCAATCAACAACACTCTTACCTCATCTGAGCAGCTTTGTCTTCCGCTCAGACCTTCAGTTGCATAGACTGCATGTGTGTATTCCAATGAGCACACAAATCTGTGAATTAGCAGCTCCACCATTGTGTGAGTGACAGCAATCTCACTCTGTGAGAGTGCTGAATCTGCACTTACCCACAGGCTGTGATGGCATACCATATCTGTATTGCGCAAGGAACACGTCCATTAAGGCGTCAGCCTTAATGATCGGAATTTCATTGCTTTTTGGAGTTTGAGTGGAAGAGTTACAACAGGCTTCTGAAATTTCGATCATGTCTAAGAAGCCTTAATGGGACATGTGAAACCGTAAGGTTTTTTGTCTATGGAATTTCATCGCTTTTTTTACATTTATTTTTTTTATTCAGAAATGTAAAATTTCACTGTAAGAATAAACATTTGATTTTTTAAATGTTTAATGAAAATGTTCGTATAACATCACTGTTCTGTGCAAAATTATTTTATTAACCAAACCAAATTGTTTAAGGTCCGTACACACTTAACGATTTAATGAGCGACGTCGCTCATTTTATCGTTAAGTGTGTATGCAGCCAGCGACAAACGATGCGCGGCCCCGCGGGTCGGCAACAATCTTCGCTGTCGGTAGGGCATGCAGGAAGGATGTGGACTGTCGTCCACGACCTTCATGCAGGGCTGGCGGGGGCGTGACGTCACTGAGCGATATGAGCGGTCATATCGCTCAGTGTGTACAGTCGGCCGCCGGCCGGCCCGGGAGGGGAAACATTAGACGATGTAGCTCACAGAGCGACATCGTTTAATGTGTACGGGCCTTTAGACTTTGGTCAAAATATTTTGCTGCCTTTGCAGCTGATGCAGGGAGGGGGGTAGGCGGCAGCAGCCTGTAACTGAGGCTGGAGGTAGGCGTGAAATGCATTGCTTGTACGTGTGAGTGCGTGGTGTCAGGTGCTGCGCGTGTATATGTGTGTGTGTCAGGTGCTGCCTGTGTATGTGTGTGTCAGCTCCTGTGTGTATGTGTGTGTCAGGTGCTGCGTGTATATATGAGTGTGTCTGATGGTGCGTGTGTATGCGTCAGCTGCCGCACGTGTGTGTGTGTGTGTCAGGTGTGGCGGGTGTATATGTGTGTGAGTATCAGGTGCTCCGCGTGTGTACAAGTGTATGTCTGGTGCTGTGCATGAATACGTATGTCTGTGTCAGGTGATGCGCGTGTACATGAGTGTGCGTCAGGTGCTGCGCGTGTACATGAGTGTGCATTAAGTGCTGCGCGTGTACATGAGTGTGCGTCAGGTGCTGCGTGTGTACATGAGTGTGCGTCAGGTGCTGCGCGTGTACATGTGTGTGCGTCAGGTGCTGCGCGTGTACATGTGTGTGCCTCAGGTGCTGCACGTGTCTATGAGTGTGTGAGTAAGGCACTGCGTGTGTATGTGTGTGTCTGATGGTGTGCGTGTATATGTATGTGTCAGGTGCTGCGTGTATATGCATGTGTCAGGTGCTGCGTGTATATGCATGTGTCAGGTGCTGCGTGTATATGCATGTGTCAGGTGCTGCGTGTATATGCATGTGTCAGGTGCTGCGTGTATATGCATGTGTCAGGTGCTGCGTGTATATGCATGTGTCAGGTGCTGCATGTTTATTTTATTGTGTCTGATGGTACGTGTGTGTGTCAGGTGCCGCACGTGTATATGTGTGTGTGTCAGGTGTTGCGCGTGTATGTGTGGGTCAGGTGCTGCATGTTTATTTTATTGTGTCTGATGCTACGTGTGTGTGTGTGTGTGTCAGGTGCCGCATGTGTATGTGTGTGTGTCAGGTGTTGCGCGTGTATGTGTGGGTCAGGTGCTGCATGTTTATTTTATTGTGTCTGATGCTACGTGTGTGTGTGTGTGTGTCAGGTGCCGCATGTGTATGTGTGTGTGTCAGGTGTTGCGCGTGTATGTGTGGGTCAGGTGCTGCATGTTTATTTTATTGTGTCTGATGCTACGTGTGTGTGTGTCAGGTGCCGCACGTGTATGTGTGTGTGTCAGGTGTTGCGCGTGTATGTGTGTGTCAGGTGCCGCGCGTGTATGTGTGTGTCAGGTGCCGTTCCCCTTCTTCCCATCCCAGCTCTCTCTGTAGAATACAGCTCTGCACCCAGAGAGAGGGAAAGACTAGGGGGCTGATCACTGCACTGCTCACTTTTTGGTCATGAGTTCGGCCTCCTGTTTCTTCCAGTGCTGTGTTCCTGCAGCCTAGCCCTCCCTGTTGTGCCAGAGAATCAGCCCTTCCTTCCCCTGACAGAGAGAGAGAGCCCGAGGCAGAGACACTCTTCCCGTAGCTGGCCTACCCCCAGTACTTCAGCACTGGCCATGCGGCAGTCAACAAAGGAGACCAGCAGGGGGTTCTGGCAGCATCAGCTGTGGCCGCAGCTGGATCGGGGAGGCCTGCAGTGTCTGAGGTGGGCAACACTTCCTCCGCCGCTGTCACCTTCCCCTGCCGGAGAGAAAGCCAGAGACATACCCTTCCCGCAGCTGGGATACCCCTAGTACCTCAGCGCTGGACAGGCAGAAGTCTATGGAGGGGACCGGCAGGGGTTTCGGGCCGCAGCAGTAGCAGCGGCCGCAGTCAGATCAGGGAGGCCTGCAGGGTCAGAACTGGGCAGCACTTCCACCAACACTGTCACCTCTGTGCTGGGCATGTACACCAGTCCGTACGGACGGAGGTGTCCACAACAGGCAGCAGTATAATGAGTCAGACAAACTCATTACACGCTGCCCACTGCTGCGCCGCATGCCCTCGATGGAGGAAGCCTAGATGCGGTCCCCAGCGGCAGCGAGGGAGAAGGGTGATCACATCACCCTTCAACCCGGCACCTCACAATCAGCTGGGGATCTGCAGTAGCTTCATCTCTCTCTTCCTCTCCCTCTCTGACAGCACAGCAGCCCCTCTGGGTCCCATGTAGCTCTGCCCCCCTGCTCACAGTTCACTCGGCCTCTCCTGATTAAAAAGAAAATAAGAGCCTGACCTGCTGCTCAGATGCGAGGAGGGGACGGGCGGTAGGTCCTCTGTGAGTACACTACACAGTCAAAATTAACTCTGACTCCTCACAACAGTGTGGACTGCAGGCGACGTCAGATGCCAATTTGGGTGTGCTTGCCGCACTACCTGCCCATCAAGCCCAACGTGGCATTTTGTATTAGGAACCCTATAACAGCATTCCGACATCCCTCCCTATGACGCTGCCATCCATACACTGCCGCTCTCATACATCCGTACACCGCCACTCTCATACATCCGCACACTGCCGCTCTCACACAACTGTACACTGTTGCTCTCATACATCCATACACTGCCGCTCTCATACATCCGTACAACCCCGCTCTCATACATCCGTACAACCCCGCTCTCATACATCCTTACAACCCCGCACTCTTACAGCCGTACTCTTACAGCCGTACTCTTACAGCCGTACTCTTACAGCCGCACACCGCCGCACGCATACAGCCGCACACCATCGCACTCATACAGCCGCACACCGACGCAGTTATACAGCCGTACATTGCCGCTCTCATACATCCGCACACTGCCGCTCTCATACATCCGCACACTGCCGCTCACATCTATACATACATAGCCTCCATACATCTACACATCCAATCCCCGCGCAAGGGAACACTGAAATCACTATCACTTTTCCCCGGGGTGTGACCACAGCCAGCCACTACTCCGGCCACCTTCTTGCTGGGGGCAGGTTGCTGCCTCAGTTTCCTAGTTGGTGCTGCGATTGGAGGGGGTACTGCTTCCCTGTGCTGCCACTGTCTCCCGGATCATCGTGCCGCTGGCTGAATTGCAGCTTGACGCTACTGCTGCCGGGAGTAACAGCTTCCTGACTGTTGTTGCTGGTGGCTGCCTACTGCTCATTGCCGCCGGAACACTGACCGGCTCGGCAGTGATGCTGGCGGAGGAGTAGTGGCGGTGGGGTGGTGCCTGCTCCCTTCCCTCGAGCATGCCGCAGTGTAAAAAAATAAATAATAGAGAGCATACCAGGGTGAGTCTGTATGGATCACAGTGATTACACGGGGCACAGCATAAGGACACCTTGCTGTGAGGGGCTCTGCCCACACAGATTGCTGCGCCCTCTCTGATGTCAGCCGCTGCCCTCTCGTTCTCTGGGCGGCCAGTTCCAGTGTGAGGTAGGAGAGGAAGAGAACACACAGGTGTTAGGCGCCGTGGTCCGCGATGTCCTCGCGGCCCGGCGCCTAGCAACTAGGGACGCCGAGCGTGCTAGCCGCCGGCTCCCTAGCAACGCTAGGATGCCGGGCGCGCTGAGCCGCCTGGACCCTAGCAACGGGGACGCCACGGACGGACTGCGCTCCCCTTGCAGGGTCAATCAAGTGAACTACACACACTACACACTACACACACACATTGTCTTCTGGTCGTGCAGCAAGGCAGCTGCACGGCATTGTGCTAATCAGGCTCTGAACTTCTGATTGAAGGACTCCCTGCTAAATACCTTCTCAGTGCTTCACACAGACGCCGGTAATAGCTTCCTGCATGCTGCTTTGGTTTGCTGACGTCTGTTCCAGTTCTGCTGTGTCCGGTCATTCCTGTCCTCAGAGTTCCTGAATCTTAGTGTTGTCATCTCTTCCCAAGGAGTCTTCCAGTCCTCATTTACCCGCAACAGTCGCTAGAGGATCTCGTGTGGTTTTCGTGAGTGGCGGCTCTGCCGCGTGCTGCGGCCTAGGCCGCTTTATTTTGTATTCTGTGTTGGTGCATTTGCGGAGGTTTACGCTCCCACACTCCTCTCCGGAACTCGCCGGTGCCGGGTAGAAGAGTGGACAAGTGGGTATTTTGGTTGTCCTTTTCCCTGGCGGTTTTCCGCACATACTCTAGTTTAAAGTTAGTTTTGAGCCCCTGGCTTTGTTGTTAAGTAGAGGGCCCCTTGTTATCACCCTGTCTCGGATTTCTCTTTGTCTCCCATTAAGACCTGAGGGGGCATCGGAGTTGGGCAGACGTAATCCGCCCTTCAAACGCGGCTGCCATGGGCCCAAGCAACCATAGTCTCGCAAGAGATTTCTGACAGCACGGGCGAGACAACGGAGATAGGGCGCCAGGGGCTATTCCAGTTCCCACTCCCTTTCCAAGCATTACGTTCCAGTACTCAGGTCCTTGCTATAAGATATCCCCAGACCAGAGTATTGGAATCATAACAGGAGAGCAGCCCTGATATATAACAGAGGTGGAAGTTCTATAGGCAGCAGAGACGGAGACCAGCCAGCCAGTCTCCCAGTGCCCTGATCACTACACGCCGCCAGCACAGCATTACAGGAGGGTCCTATAGTGCTGCCCTGAGCTAACAGGTGTGTGTACCAGTGTGCTGCGCCCTGGTGTCTCTGAGAGGGGTGAGGTCACCGTGCCGCTTTAGTATATGGCTTTTCCTTAGTACTGTAAGTTACAGCCCTGCACTAGTAGTGGCAACTCTGCCCTATGTGAACCTGTGAGGTTATTTTCCTATTTACAGAATAACCGGGGAGAAGGCGGCCATATTGCGGCTCTCAAGAGAAGGCACTCTAGTACACCCCCTGCTGGCGGCCACTGCGCAGGCGCAACAAATTGAAATGCCCGATCTCTATAATGGGGCATATTTCTCTTAATTAAAAAAAACCTAAAACTTTCTGAAAAACCACAACCCCAAAAGGCACTTCACAGGGACATGCTCTATCTAATAAAACAAACCCCAAGTCATATATATATATATATATATAAAATAAGATTTTACTCACCGGTAAATCTATTTCTCGTAGTCCGTAGTGGATGCTGGGACTCCGTAAGGACCATGGGGAATAGCGGCTCCGCAGGAGACTTGGCACAACTAAAGAGAGCTTTAGGACTACCTGGTGTGCACTGGCTCCTCCCCCTATGACCCTCCTCCAGACCTCAGTTAGGATACTGTGCCCGGAAGAGCTGACACTAAGGAAGGATTTTGAATCCCGGGTAAGACTCATACCAGCCACACCAATCACACCGTACAACTCGTGATATTATACCCAGTTAACAGTATGACAACAACGGAGCCTCTGCACAGATGGCTCTCAACAATAACCCTTTTGTTAACAATAACTATGTACAAGTACTTGGGATGGGCGCCCAGCATCCACTACGGACTACGAGAAATAGATTTACCGGTGAGTAAAATCTTATTTTCTCTGACGTCCTAAGTGGATGCTGGGACTCCGTAAGGACCATGGGGATTATATCAAAGCTCCCAAACGGGAGGGAGAGTGCGGATGACTCTGCAGCACCGAATGAGCGAACTCTAGGTCCTCCTCAGCCAGGGTGTCAAACTTGTAAAATCTTGCAAATGTGTTTGACCCCGACCAAGTAGCAGCTCGGCAAAGTTGTAAAGCAGAGACCCCTCGGGCAGCCGCCCAAGAAGAGCCCACCTTCCTCGTGGAATGGGCTTTTACTGATCTAGAATGCGGCAGTCCCGCCGCAGAATGACAGTCCTGTACCACAAATCTGAGGTACTCCTGGTGAGGAGAGTAAATGGGGACATGCAGGTAAGCATCCTTGATGTCCAGTGATACCATGTAATCCCCTTCCTCCAGGCTTGAGATAACCGCCCTGAGCGATTCCATCTTGAACTTGAACCGTTTTATATACGTGTTCAAAGATTTAAAATTTAAAATGGGTCTCACCGAACCGTCCGGTTTCGGTACCACAAACATTGTGGAATAGTAACCCCTTCCTTGTTGAAGGAGGGGTACCTTGACTATCACCTGCTGCAAATACAGCTTGTGAATTTGCCTCTATCACAGCCTCCCTGTCCAAGGGAGATGTTGGCAAGGCAGATTTTAGGAAACGGCGAGGGGGAGACGTCTCGAATTCCAGCTTGAATCCCTGAGACACTACTTGTAGAATCCAGGGATCCACCTGTGAGCAAGCCCACTGATTGCTGAAGCACTTGAGACGGGCCCCCACCGCACCTGGCTCCACCAGTGGAGCCCCAGCGTCATGCTGTGGACTTAGCGGAAGCGGGGGAGGACTTTTGTTCCTGGGAACTGGCTGTATATATATATATATATATGCACACACACTCATGTATATACATGTATACACAAATACACGTATGTACATGTTTATGTATGTATAATACACTGAGTACATTATATTTATGAATTAATTGCTTCCCGATTCTGCAGCAGCATCATCAGCACCATCAGTGTTACTCACAGTCACTTCACACTGACTGCTGCACAACACATCACTTAATTTCCGGGCCGCCCGCCACCTGGTGAAGAGACATGGGAGATGAAGGACCAGCAGTGCCACGTTGAGCGGAAGTATTGTGAATTAGTTACCCACACACTCCTTGTGACACCTGCTCCCCGTCTGCCCTCCCACCCGCCGCCTGCCATCCGGAACCCGCACTGACAAGTAAGTCTCAGCAGAATGTGTCTGCCGGCGGCTCCCAGTCCCCCCTAGAGGAACACTGCTAGTGGTGTGGCAGCCGCGGCACACTAGGACTGAGAGACCGCAGCGGGAGGAAAGCACGGGTGGGCGGGAGGAGAGCATAGGCGGACATCACCACGTCACATTGCAAGGTGACACCAGTCCCCCCAGTGAGGCCGCCGACGAATGCACTCAGCATAGTATTAGCAGCAGGCAGAGGGGGGGCGGGCGCAGCGGTGGTGGGAGGTACGGAAATGAGCTACAGGCTAGGCTCCACCGATCACACACTCAGCGATCACTGTGCCACAGCAAGCGTGGCGTGCAGCGGTGCTGGACATTAGGGAGTGCCTGTGCGCACCAGGCACCCCCTGTACGCACGCCTATGCGCTACCACCCCCCATATGCCACACTACATCACTATGCTATAGCCCTCCCATATGCTGCACTTCATAGTTACACTATACCCCCCATACAACATACTACATCACCACACTACACTACTCACAATAAAATTAAAACATCCCAGTTCCTCATTCTTAATGAGCTCACGTGAGTTCTCTCCCCAACGGAGCTCCAGACCAAGTAACAATGAAGACACCAGCAGCGTGTAGGGGGCAGGCCTGGTCCACTTGTCAGGAGAGAGCAGTCACTGGAGGGTAAGAAGGGGGCGGGGCCTAGTCCTACAGACGGGAGAGAGCACAGACAGGAGAGAGCAAGGTACAGGGGCAGAAGGGGACGGCTGATGTGAAGAAGGGGGCGGGGCCTAATCTTGCATCCTTTCAAAATTCGACTTTTTAAAATTCGACATTTGACAAATTCAACTTTTCTGCAATGGTACAAATGCGGCAATTCAACAAAAGTATATTCAATTGAAGTTTGTGGTAAATTCGACAACAGTGCTTTTAAACAGTAAATTCGTCATTTTCAATCCGCCACACTTTGCAGGCGGAATCTAATAAAAAATAATATTTTTTTGGGGTAATAGCATATCTATTTATATTAGAAGGGATTAGGTACTTGGTTTGTCTTTTTTGGAGGCACAAGTATTATTTATATATTTTTTAAAAGATTATTATTATTATTATTATTTTTTAAATGGAATGTGAAAAACCCGGAAAAGAAAAATTGCGTGGGGTCCCCCCTCCAAAGCATAACCAGCCTCGGGCTCTTTGAGCCGGTCCTGGTTCTAAAAATCCGGGGGAAAAACGGACAGGGGATCCCCCGTATTTTTAAAACCAGCTCCGGGCTCTGCGCCTGGTGCTGGTGCAAAAAATACGGGGGACAAAAAGAGTAGGGTCCCCCATTATTTTTACACCAGCATCGGGCTCCACTAGCTGGACAGATAATGCCACAGCCGGGGGTCACTTTTATACAGTGCCCTGCGGCCGTGGCATTAAATATCCAACTAGTCACCCCTGGCCGGGGTACCCTGGGGGAGTGGGGACCCCTTCAATCAAGGCCCCCCCCCCCAGCCACCCAAGGGCCAGGGGTGAATCCCGAGGCTGTCCCCCCCATCCAAGGGCTGCGGATGGGAGGCTGATAGCCTTGAGAAAATTGAAAGAATATTGTTTTTTCCAGTAGTACTACAAGTCCCAGCAAGCCTCCCCCGCAATCTGGTACTTTGAGAACCACAAGTACCAGCATGCGGGAGAAAAACGGGCCCGCTGGTACCTGTAGTTCTACTGGGGAAAAAATACCCAAATAAAAACAGGACACAGACACCGTGAAAGTATAACTTTATTTCACACCTGCCGACACACACATACTTACCTATGTTGACACGAAGCAGTC